>NW_025380831.1:0-8767 GCF_016433145.1 Gracilinanus agilis | reverse complement strand
ATGTATGTATGTATGTATATATATATATATATATATATATATATATATATATATATATAAAACAAAGTTCATTTTGAAAAACAAAAGACCAATAATATCAAGGGAAATAATGAAAAAAATATGAAGGAAGGTGGCCTAGCAGTACCATATCTTAAACTGTGCTATAAAGCAGTGGTCATCAAAACAATGTGGTACTGGTGAAGAGACAGAAGGGAGGATCAGTGGAATAGACTAGGGGTAAGGGACCTCAGTAAGAGTCTATGATAAATCCAAAGGACCCATCTTTTGGGGGAAAAAACCTCTCTATTTGACAAAAACTGCTGGGAAAATTGGAAAACAATATGGGAGAGATTAGGTTTAGATCAACATCTCACACCCTATACCAAGATAAACTCAGAATGGGTGAATGACTTGAATATAAAGAAGGAAACTATAAGTAAATTAGGTGAGCACAGAATAGTATACTTGTCAGATCTCTGGGAAAGGAAAGATTTTAAAACCAAGCAAGACTTAGAAAAAATTACAAAATATAAAATAAATAATTTTGACTACATTAAACTAAAAAGTTTTTGTACAAACAAAATCAATGTAAACAAAATTAGAAGGGAAGCAAGAAATTGGAAAAAATCTTTATAACAAAAAACTCAAAGGTCTAATTAATCAAATATACAAGGAGCTAAATCAATTGTATAAAAAAATCAAGCCATCTCCCAATCAATAAATGGGCAAGGGACATGAATAGGCAGTTTTCAGATAAAGAAATCAAAACTATCAAGAAGCACATGAGAAAGTGTAAATCTCTAATAATTAGAGAAATGCAAATCAAAACAACCCTGAGGTATCACCTCACACCTAGCAGATTAGCTAACATGACAGCAAAGGAAAGTAATAACTGTTGGAGGGGATGTGGCAAAATCGGGACATTAATGCATTGCTGATGGAGTTTTGAGTTGATCCAGACATTCTGGATGGCAATTTGGAACCATGCTCAAAGGGCTTTAAAAGATTATCTGCCTTCTGATCCAGCCATTGCACTGCTTGTTTTTTAACCTCAATGAGATAATAAGGAAAAAGACTTTTACAAAAATATTTATAGCCATGCTCTTTGTGGTGGCAAAAAAAATTGGAAAATGAGAGAATGTCCTTAGATTGGGGAATGGCTGAACTAATTTTGGTATCTGTTAGTGATGGAATACTATTGTGCTCAAAGGAATAAAGAACCATGTGAACTGGAATGATGTCCAGGAAGTGATGCAGAGTGAAAGAAGCAGATCCAGGAGAACATTGTACACAGTGTATCAGCTTCTGCATAGTACCTGATTAGGAAAACTTATAATCTACTAGGGGGATGAGTGGATTAGATAAATAAACTGTGACACAAGTTCAAATAGGTAGCCAGGTAGCTAGAATCAGGGAGATTAATATTCCTAAATTCAAATCTAGTCTCAAACACTTAATACTGTTGCCTCACTGATACACTGTGGTACAATCAAATATAACAGACTTCTCTACTAGCAGCTATGCAAAAATCCAGAGCAATGCTGAGGGACTTATGAGAAAGAAAACTAGCCACATTCAGAGGAAAAACTGTGGGAGGAGAAACACAGAAGAAAAACAACTGCTTGAACACATGGACTGATGGGTATATTATTGGGGATGTAGACAATAAATGATAACTCTAGTCCAACTATCAATAATATGGAATTAGGTCTTGATCAATGATATATGTAAAACCCAGTGGAATTGTGTGTCAACTAAGGGTGGTTAGGGAGTTTGGGGGAGAGGGAAAGAACATGAAACATATAACTATGGGAAAATATTCAAAATTAAAATAAAAAAATTCATTACATGTCTGTAAAGTTAATTTAACAATGTGAAGGGGGCCAATCCTGAAGGAGTGTTGTTGGTTGGTTGTTTTTTTTAAAGGCTGCTGTAGGGGGCAGCTGGGTATCTCAGTGGATTGAGAGCCAGGCCTAGAGACAAGAGGTCCTAGATTCAAATCTGACCTTAGACACTTCCCAGCTGTGTGACCCTGGGCAAGTCACTTGACCCCCATTGCCTAAAAAAAATAAAATAAAATAAAGCATGCTGTAGACTTTATGGATTTATTAATCAGTTGATCCTGTTGTCTGAAATGGCTTATGGCTTATGTGTTTTAGTTAAACTTGTACATTTTGAAATGTGAAAAGAAAAAAAAAAGACTGCTTGGCCTTTGATCCAGCCATACCATTGCTGGTATGATACCATAAGGAAAAATACTTGTACAAAAATATTTATAGATGTGCTCTTTATGGTGGCAAAAATTGGAAAATGAAGGGGTGTCCATCGATTGGGGAATGGCTGAACAAATTGTGCTATCTGATGGAATACTATTGTGCTGAAATGAATAATGAACTGAAACAATTCCATGTAAACTGGAAAGACATTCAGAAATTGATGCAGAGTGAAGGGAGAAGAACCAGTATATTGTACACAGAGAGATACACTGTGGCAAAATTGAGTGTAATGGACTTCTCTAGTAGCAGCAATGCAATGATCCAGGACAATTCTGAGGGACTGAGGAGAAAGAACTGTGGGAGCAGAAATGCAGAAGAAGTATGATTGATCACATGGTTCGATGGGGATATGATTAGGGATGTTGACTTTAAATGATCACTCTATTGCAAATAGTGATATTATGTAAATAGCTTTAGAGCAATGACACATAAAACCCAGTGGAATTGCTCACTGACAATTCCAAAGAGGGATAGGAAGGAGAGAGAAAGAACATGAATCATGTAACCCATGGAAAAAGATTCCAAATTAATTAATTAAATAAATAGATTTGAAAAAGAAATATGCAGATAATAAAATAAAATAAAATATAGAATTACTTCCTCCTTTATTTTGACTTTTGATTCCATGGTTTACTTCAGGTCCCAGATAAAATCCTACTTTCCATAAAAGTTTCATCTAAGTCCCCCTTAATGTTAGTCCTATTTTTCAATTATCTTCAACTTGCAATATCTATATCTATATAAAGAAGAAATATACCTATATTCAGATTTATGCATATATGTGCATGTGTTTATTGTTATTCAGTTGTTTTTAAATAATATCTGACTCTTTGTGACACCATTTGAGGTTTTCCTGGCAAAGATACTGGCATGGTTTGCCATTTCCTTCCCCATTCCATTTTTCATGTGAGTAACTGAGGCTAACATATTTAAGTAACTTGCCCATGGTAACACAGCTAGTAAGTGTCCAGGCCCATATTTGAACTCAGGTTTTTCTGACTTCAGATCCTATGCTCTATCCATTGTAGTATCTAGCTGCCCCATAAATATATATTGTATATACAGTGTGTGTGTGTGTATACTTATATGACTATCTTTTATCTCCCTTGGTAATTTTCATTCTTAGCATAGTTACTGAAATATAATAAAACCTTAATATCTAACATTTTCATAGCATTTATTAAGTGCTATGCACTTTGACAAGCAGTTTACTAATATTATCTCCCTCCATCCTCATAATGATCCATAGAGGGAGGTGCTAATAATATCTTAATTTTACATATAAGGAAATTGAGGCAAAGCAATGTTAGGTGACTTGTCCAGTGTCATATAGTGAGAAGTGTGTGAGACCACATTTAAACTCAGTTCTTCCTTACTCCAGGTCTAGCACTTTATTCCCAAGTGTTGTTTAGGTTGCCTTATTTACTAAACTTTAATTGATATTGGCATGAGTATGAATGAAATTGAAATAGTAGCTTTAAGAGACAGCAAAAGACAAAACAAATAATAACAGATAATAATACTACTACATATAATGATTATTTTCATTTCCATAGAGACTTAAAATTTGCACAAGAGTTCCTTAGTAATAATCCTTGAAGGAACAGGATTAACTTTGAAGCATCCAAAAATTTGAGAAAGTAAGTCTTTGTACTCTCCTTCACTGCTACATGATGAACATGTGCATGTTGACAATCAAGACCAAATTGAATTCAATAATAAAAAATACTTTCTTCTTAAGGGCACATTTGTTAAACAATTTGTGTTTAAGAAGTAAAGTGATTGCCTACTGAACTGTATCTGTGGAAGAAGTAAAGTGATTATTTACTGAACTGAGCATTGAGACAAATTCCAGTTTAGATAAGACTTTGGTTCCTTTCTACAAAAAGTGCACTGTTTAGAAGAGACATGATGAGAAGAAAAATTATCTCTTCTTTGGTGTTTTAAGTTTTATAGTGAAATTTAGTCAAAAGAACACTGCAAGAAATCCCCAGAATTCCATACGGGGAAATTGGTGGTTCTAGAAAGATGATGATTGACATTTAGATACAGAGCTATTAAATGAGATCCTGCCCTCAGAGGCAGGATTATTTTCCACTCAAGCCCTCCTCCTCCTCCTCTTCCAGATTAAGAAGCAGAGGCAGATAAAATGGATAGTCTTCAAGGCTTTATCATGGTCCATATTCTTGAATGGATGTGGGAAATTCTGTTGCTTTTAACACTTTTAACACTTAACCCTTGATTCCTCTTGTCCTTTGATATTAAATTAACAGCTTCCTTTTCCAAAAAAAATATTCTGGACTATATCAGCATTGGCATACCTTTAACAAGGTTGAGTCCCCAAAGGGCAAATTCAAGCTGTCTGTGAGCCTACAATTACCAGAGAAAGTTGAGGGAGACAACACTTGATTTGGGCAGCTGGACAGCTTGCAAAATGTCCTCAGGGTTTGGGAAGAGGGGAAACTGAGCAGATCCCCTAGTACCAGATCTGCACTCATGTCATGTCTTCGCCAATGCTGATATAGACAAATGCCTTTTGGCCACTGGAATTCATGCTGTTTTTAAGAATCTGAAATGTGTAATTCTCTACATAATATTTTCATAAAAGATCGGGAATATAACATTCCATTATGTTTAAGTATCTCAGATTGTTTAGGGAAAAAGTAAGTAGTATTAGAAATGTAAATGCAAAAAAAATTGTCAGTGAAATATTTAAATTTGAAAAAGTATGTAAAACTCAATAGTCATCCAGTTATTCAGTTACTATCAGTCCAGAAGTATTTATTAAGCTCTTATGATATGCCAAGGTTGTTACAAACAGAGGCAAAAATATGGTCACTACTCAAGGATTTCATATTTACCTGGGATAAATGTAAATGCATGTGTATACAAAATGTAGACCTGTGTAATACCCATATTTGTACTTGTGCACATATATAAATATATGTATATATTCTCATATTGTGTTCATTTATATAGGTTGTTGTTTAGACTTTTCAGTTAGATCTGACTGCTTTTGACCCCATTTGGGATTTTCTTGGAAGAGATGCTGAGAGGATTTGTTGTTTCCTTCTTGAGATCATTTTATAGATGAAGATCCTGTGGCAAGCAAGGTTAAGTAACTTATCCAGGGTCACACAGATAAAAAAGTGCCTGAGGTAAGATCCAAACACAGAAAGATGAGTCATTCTCACTCCAAGCCTCTTCTGTACACACACATACAGAGAGAGAGAGAGAGAGAGAGAGAGAGAGAGAGAGAGAGAGAGAGAGAGAGAGAGAGAGAGAATCTCAAAAAGATTGCCCTACCAGGAGAGAAGCATGAAAAAATTTTGTTAAAGATAGATGGAGAGAAAGATAAAGAGAGTTACTCTCTGTGCTTGACTTCCTCTCTCACTGTAACTCTTTGTGTGTATCTCAATGACAAAATCTATAAATCTCTCTGACTCTTTCTATCTCTGTCTCTCTTTGTGAGACCTAGAATTTCATACATTTATAGTTCCCCTAGTAAATAAACTCCTTCCATTTCAAAATAGTCACTGGTCTACTATTTTAGAGGTTTCCAAATATTTTCTAGTGATCCAGAAATTAATCTCAGAATCATGAAGACAGGGGGCAGCTGGGTGACTCAGGGTACTGAGTGTCAGGCCCAGAGACTGGAGGTCTTGGATTCAAATCTGATTTCATACACTTCCTAGATGTGTGACCCTAGGCAAGTCACCTAACCCCCATTGCCTAGCCCTTACCATTCTTCTGTCTTAGAACCAATACTCAGTATTTATTCTAAGACAGAAGGTAATGGTTTTAAAAAAACAACCATGAAGACAAAAAATAATTTAGGAAGAGAATATTTTGGTGTCCATAAGTTTCCTGACAGCTTCTTTCACATCATTGTTCCTCAGACTGTATATTAGGGGATTCAGCATGGGAATGACCACTGTATAAAAAACAGAAGTCACTTTGATTATGAGCCATGAATTTTTAGAACTGGGGACACAATAAAGAAAGAGAAGGGTCCCATAGAAGATGGAAATGGCAGTCAGATGGGAGGCACAAGTTGAGAAAGCCTTATACCTTCCACTGGCTGACTGCATCTTTAGGATGGTGACAAAAATTAATATGTATGACATGAGAATGGTTACAAGGGTGCTCAAGACATTAAAATTAGCAAGGATGAAAAGTATCATTTCGCTAATGTGTCTATCTGAACAGGAAGCAGAAAGGATGACAGAATACTCGCAGAGAAAATTGTTAATTATGTTGGTCCCACAAAAAGACAGTATAATGAGTGAGTAGGTAAATATGAGGGAAGAAGTAATCCCCCATGTATATGCCCCAGCCACCAGGAGTGTACATCGTTTCTGGGACATCTTAACCATATATAAAAGAGGATTACAAATTGCCATAAAACGATCATAGGCCATTACTGCCAACAAGAAAGCCTCTGTCAACACACTGGTAGCGGTAAAAAAGTACTGTGTGATGCAGCTTCCAAAAGAAATCTTTCTATCTTCCACTACTAGGTTTTCTAATAGCTTGGGTGTAACTCCAGTGGAGTAACAGAAATCCACAAAAGACAAGTGACTGAGGAAAAAGTACATAGGGGTATGGAGTTTGGGGTTGGTCCTGATGATCACAATCATGCCCAAATTTCCCAACACTGTGACCACATAGATCATCAGAAACAGAAGAAAGAGAGGGACTTTGAGATCTGGGTAATCAGAGAATCCCAAGAGGATGAATATGACTGCAGCACTTTGGTTTCGATCTGGACTCACCATGGCTCCTGTTAAAGAAAATTACAGCATTTCAGAATGGGAATATCTCCATGGCTATAAACAATCCTAACCTGAAAAATATTTCTCTATAAGAAACTAAGCAATTTATTTCCTAGCCTTTTGGTTGAAGATCTTCAAGGAGGAGAAAACTTCTAGGTGTCAGGAAAATCCATTTAACTTGGAGAGCTCTAATTAACTTTTTTTTTTAACCCTTGTACTTCGGTGTATTGTCTCATAGGTGGAAGATTGGTAAGGGTGGGCAATGGGGGTCAAGTGATTTGCCCAGGGTCACACAGCTGGGAAGTGGCTGAGGCCGGGTTTGAACCTAGGACCTCCTGTCTCTAGGCCTGGCTCTCACTCCACTGAGCTACCCAGCTGCCCCTTAACTTTTAATTTGACTTTCAAATATGTATCATTTCTACGTTTTCCTACTTGTAATTTTACCCATTTCTTTTTGCCTTCCTTTCTGGAACTCATCACACTTCAGTAGCTTCCAGAGGATTTGCCTCAAGCACAATGTTACCATGCTACATCTTATTCAATAGCAACAAATGATTCTCTTTTTCTCTGTGATTAAAAAGAAACATCTCTATTTGAATTGACATGCTTATAGATTCCAATTGGAACCTGCTTCCTAGACTTACTATACATTATCACCCTTCATGAACATTATGGCCTAGACAAAATGGCCTCAATGCTGTTCCTTACATGTAAAATCTCATTGTCTATCGTAGAACCTTCATGTAGTTTGTCCCCCACTAATACAATGCACTCGCTTTTGAAGTTCATATCTTAAGAACTCTTCTTTCCTTTAAAGACAAATATACTCCTTCTCAAATGATACCTTTTCTCTATAAAATTCTCACATAAATCTAGTATGCCCAGGGGGCAGCTGGGTAGCTCAGTGGATTGAGAGCCAGGCCTAGAGACATGAGATCCTAGGTTCAAATCTGACCTCAGACACTTCTCAACTGTGTGACCCTGGGAAAGTCACTTGACCCCCATTGCCTAGCCCTTACCACTCTTCTGCCTTGGAGCCAATAAATAGTATTGGCTCCAAGACAGACGGTAAGGCTTTAATTCTTTTTTAATTGCAAATGTTTAAATATCTAAATGATATCTTTAAAAGAGAAGATAAGTCTCAAATATATGAAATATTTAATTTTTCTTTATTTTTCTTAACCCAATACTAAACCAAGAACCTGCTATCAGTAGACAAATAATAATTGTTTGGAGCAGCTGGGTAGTTCAGTGGATTGAGAGTCAGGCCTAGAGACCAGAGGTCCTAGATTCTAATCTGGCCTCAAACACTTCCCAGCTGTGTGACCCTTGGCAAGTCACTTGACCCCCATTGCCCACCCTTACCACTCTTCCACTTAGGACTCAATACACAGAAGTTAAGGGTTTAAAAAAATAATAATTGTTTGTTGATTGTTGTTGATTATTTGATTGATTAAGTTGGTAGCCTTTTATATATAACAAGGCAGTTGTCAATGACCTTAAGTCTTTTCTTTAGCATGGATGTGCTCAGTTCTTTTCCCAATCCTCTTTTGTCATAATTTAGAGATTTTTCTTCATGTAGATCACCCTGCTCTGCACTTTCTCCAACTTACACCCTCTATTTATCTCCTTCTCATAAGGATTCACTCAGAAATGAAGATTATACTCTCTCTCTCTCTCTCTCTCTCTCTCTCTCTCTCTCTATATATATATATA
>NW_025380830.1:0-5261 GCF_016433145.1 Gracilinanus agilis | reverse complement strand
GGTCAGGAGAGGTTAAGAGCTGCTTCTTACTCTGCCGCCATCTTAACCCGGAAGTCTCTCAGGATTTTTTTTTTCCACAAGAAGGAGACTTCTCTACCGTGTTTATTTTTTATTTTTTATTTATTTATTTTTGGGGGTAAATAGACTATTTGAGGGCAAATATTCTAAAATCAATAGAATCAAATTCTGTTTTGGAAAATAATCCTGATTGATATTTTTTCCTTTTTCCTCCTGATATGAGGTAACCAGTCTTTCATATGGAAATATGCTATTATTGTCCTCCCAGTTTTGCCTGTAGGGAAGTGATCACAGAGGAATAGCTCTTTAAAAAACCTTAAAAAAGTCTCTTTACCTTCCAGTCAGGGTCTCCTTTTTTTAAACTTTTATTTAAGAAGTAAACTTGTTACAAGCATGGCCTGGTCTGCCTATCTCAAACAACTCCCATTCTGGGAGAGCATTACAGACAGACCTGAGAACCTAAAAGTTTTGGAGTATCTTTTCTTACATCCTGGGGGTTTTTGTGCTGATTGAATGCCTTGCAGTTGAAGCTTGACTAATCTTAAGATTCAGGAGAGAAATTCATTTCCTCATACTGTGATATTGTTAATTTGGAGGTCCTTGAACTAATTTTGAGGTCCCTGATCTAAACTTCCTGTGGACATTTAGGGCTCTTTCAAGCTACATTTCCCATGATTCCTCTTGCATAATCACATAGACAGGAAGTGTAGAGAGAAGAATAAAGAGGAAGTGCCTGGAAAGGCATGCTCTCTTTCCCAGCTGAAGCAGCATAGTGGCAGAGGAAATGGTGGATTTTTCAAAATGACTCTTGGTATGGCACGTGGCTTCATTTTTCTAATGACTACCAATAAATCCTTTAAAACCCTAATATTTTTAAATCTATCCTTTTATATTCATTTTATTTCTTACAATACCCCTTTGGCACTTTGGTCTGCCCAACCTCTACACCATATCCATTATGAGGGTCATCCACACTATGTTCAGTGCTTGCATCAGGAAGTTCAGAGGGGTGAAAAACAAAATACAAATGATAAATATGGGGGAGTAGAAAGAACCTTTAAAGAGATCTGAAAGTTTATTGCTCACTAATCATTTTCAGCTTCTCCCCTCAAGATAGTAATCAAGACTACTGGAATTGGTAAGAAGGTTTTTGATTGCTCTGCTGAACCTTGCCATTTGCTTATATTATTGTATTTGTTGATTTCTTTAAGGTTTAATTTTTTTAAGTTTACCTGTATTAATCTAATATCTTTTTGTTATATGATTTTTTATCTGTACCATTTCCCTATGACTATATTAAAGAACATATCATTGTGAAAGCTCATGAACATCTTACACAAAAATTTTTTAAGTCGTAAAAAGCCCATAATTCTTATGTATCCTGGATTTGTCATTTCAACTGTAAAGGACACATGTTGCTTATACAGCTTTTTCTTTTATTTTGCTTTTGTTAATTATCACATACAAGATGATGGATGGACTCCATCAAAACTGGTTACAACTTGTATACAGCCTTTGGAGAATTTAATGCTCTAAATATCTCAATTTTTTTTTAAAGGGTCCATTTTGTAGCTGAAGTAATTATTATATATCCCCACCTCCACATTTATAAAAATGTAATGGATGAGACATATAGCAGTCTCATGCCAGAGAAGCTGGAAAGGGGTTCCTAGGGTGTGGTACCCCTAGGAGGCTCCCCAGAGAGAGCATTCTCCAGGTAGTAAGTGGCTTCTGGATGAATTAATAGTTTTAAATCTTCAGCTTATTCTACTCTTCCACAAGAAAGATCTAAATTCTTGGTGATATTTTCTACCCCAAAAGATTTTTATCACCAATTGCCAAGGTTGAAAGATTTCCAATATCTATAGATTTGTGACAAGTATACATCAGTTCATAGATTTTTTAAAATAGCACACAGCAAGTGGCTACATATAAATTTATGTGAATCCAATATAATAATGGCTTTGTTTGCTATTGTCAATAACTAGGCTATTGGGAATTTTGGGAATTTGGTACTTTCTTTGAATGTGCATTATCTACTGTACTACTGTTTTTATAAATCCGTTATTTTGTAAAAATCATTTGCACTCACACAGTGGTTCATGGCCAAATTTAAAAAGGAAAGGGATCTCATTTTTTGATGAGGAACCTTTGCATTCTACCTCTCCTTGGTTGACACAGGGTGTCACTGATTGTTAAGTTATATATTTTTGATTTTTAAAACATTTTTATTATTGTTTTTTCTTCCTGCATATGCAATACAGTATTTGAGTTTTATTTTTCTCTCCTGTTTTGGACTTAAAGCACATGTTACCAGTATTATTAAAGATTTTTTTTTATTTTGCATTAATATAAGTTTAAAATACATTTGTTCTAATTAAACTGCATACCCCAAAAGCTTTATATTATAGAATAATGCCACTGATTGTTTAAATATTATGGGACTTTGTTTAATGATTCTGTCTGATTCCAGGAGAATAGAATACAAATAGAGCCATTGCACAGTGCCAAAGAAGCACAGAGCTAACCTGCATAGTGCCTATCAAGCACAAGGTCAAAGAGACCAAACCAATCCCAGTGGGATTGATATAATTTTGAGCCAAGACAAGAAGACTTGAACTTGTTTGGGGTTTAAATTGTAGCTGTTTTGACATATGTCAGAGGCCAGACTTCCCTGAACTCCATCAAGCATCTCACTTTGGCTGCAATCCTGACTCTATAGGAGTCTAGTGATTCCCAAAGTGGGCACCACCGCTCCCTGGTGGGTGCTGCAGCGATCCAGGGGGGGCCGTGATGGTCACAGGTGCATTTGAGGGCAGTGAATAACTGTAAGGGGGCAGTGATAGTATGTGACAGGGGGCGCAAAGTAATATTTTTTCTGGAAAGGGGGCGGTAGGCCAAAAAAGTTTGGGAACCATTGATCTAGTCCCTTTTCTGTCTCTCATAGTGTGGCAAACTTTCTGTAGTCCTGGCTATTGATTAGGTAAGTGCATAATTACATAAATCATTTTAATTGGGCCCTGATTCAAGGACTTGTTATAGTTTATTTTATCTTTACTTTGAATTTTTAGACATAAGACTGACATTTTATATTTCATCCACAAGTTATTTTTTCTCTTTTGTTTTGATTTTTTAATTTCTTTTGCAAATTGATTCATATACCTCATAACTCAGCCATACATCCCTGAGTGATCCCTGTGTTATTACCCACCTCAGAGGGTACTATATTATTGTTGTGAACTTTCATTTGAATTTCACCAATTTTAGGATAAGAAACTTGCTATCTCCCAGAGTCCAGAAGACGAACCTGTTTGGAGAAGGTGCCATGAAGATGCCTACAGAGACCACATGCTGCACCAGAAGATCCAGAATGAACTTTGGCATGAGAAATTGAACTATGAGGGGGTTGAATGCATTTATTTTGAATGTATACTTTTATTCCAAAGGGGACTGCCCCCAAAATGGCTTTTTTTAAATTGATTTTGTTCTCTTTTCCTTTTATCCACAAATTACAATTTACAAATTAGTTATGTTTTCATGATCCACTGGGGAGACTGGTCTCCCAAAGGATCACTGGGGAATATGTATAAATGGAGATTTTGAACCTTGAATTTCATCTCCCAGAAGTTCCTTAGTATTTCCCAAAACTCCCTTTAATCTCTTCTGCGCCTCTACATTTCAATGGTCACATTGTTTTATAAGTTCTGTAGTTTCTCCTTTCTTTTTTTCTCTCAAAAGTGGGTTGAAGTGGGCAGCTGGGTAGCTCAGTGGATTGAGAACCAGGCCTAGAGACGGGAGGTCCTAGGTTCAAATCCGGCCTCAGACACTTCCCAGCTGTGTGACCCTGGGCAAGTCACTTGACCCCCATTGCCTACCCTTACCAATCTTCCACCTATAAATCAATACACAGAAATTAAGGGTTTAAAATTAAAAAAATATTAAAAAAAAAGTGGGTTGAAGAGCTAGGACTCTTACTTTAATTATTATTAATAAACTTTTTAAATATAATACTTTGAATATTCGCTATTAATTTTAAAATCCACAACTGATTCTAGCTAAGTGAAGCTCAGACTTGTGCCAAATTGAGAATTTGGGGAACCACTGAGTATTTAATAGGAAGAAGAGTAAGTATGATGAGGAAAAGAGGGGTGTTCATCTTTTTAAAATATTTTAGCAATAAAATTATTCAAAAAAAAAGATACTGACATTGTAATGATAAGAATTCTCAAGAGGCAGAATTTCTTCATTTGAAATCATTAATTGACTGGTCATTTAATGTGGTCATTTGACATTCTCCAAAATCTAAATGAAAGGAAACGGGTAGGACAAGCTAATATAATAAAAATGACTATCCTACCTAAATTGATTTACTTATTCAGTGCCATACCTATCAAACTACCAAAAAACTTTTTTATAGAATTAGCAAAAATTATATTAACCTTCATCTGTTAGAAAGAAAAGATCAAGGATATCAAGGGAAATAATGAAAAAAAAATGTGAAGGATTGTGGCTTAGCAATTATCAGACCTTTAAACTATATAAAAAAGCAGTGATCATCAAAACAATATGGTACTTGCTAAGGGATAGAAAGATAGATCAATGCAATAGACCAGGGGTAAATGACTTAAAAGATAGAAAACAGTAGTTCTCTCTTTTAGCCCAGGTCTTTTGTCTCTGGGTCTGTCCCCATCGCCATCTCTCCCTGTCCCTCTCCATACTAAAACCCCCAGAACACAGTGGGGGGGGGGGGGGAGGGAGCTGTAGCCAGGGTGGACCCTGGAGCTCATTCTGAGGACAAGCAGCAATGGTACCCCTGGAGGCCTGGCAAAGACACAGGTCTGAGTTCTCCTGGATTTCAGCCTGGGGGAGCTTGGCCAGGGCTTAGGCTGGACTTCACTCACCTGGGAAGGGGACCTTGGGGTCTCGGGGGCCATTCCTTCTGGCTCTGGGATCACTGCTTGGGCCAGACTGTGGTCTTTCAGGGAGTGCGAGCCCTAAGGTGGGGAGATTCCCACTTTGGACACCTGTGGGGAAGTAGAGAGGGGGAGGGCTCAGAGGAGCTCCCAGGGCCCTTCCCCTGTCCTCAGGGGAGAGTATCCACAACAGGGGGGCTCAGGGAGCCTCAGGCTTAGAAAGGACCTTTATAATCATTAAAATTAAATTAAATTATTAAATTGCCTGCAGTTCTACTTCCTGTCATTAGATGGTGCTACCCTAGTATGTACTAGCTAGTGGTTAGGGTC
>NW_025380829.1:0-3479 GCF_016433145.1 Gracilinanus agilis | reverse complement strand
TTCATAGCTCTGAACTTGCATTGAGATGCAAATTAGATACAGGCATAGTTGCTCCTGAATCAGATAGCTAACCTCTGCCTTGCCTTATCACTACATAATGTGAGTGGGTTGGCTCACTGCTAAGGTCTGGCAAATAAATATATATACAAATATTCTTTCCAGTCAGAATCAAGACTTACTCCGTACAGTATTCATTTAGTTCCTGATCTAGTAAACATTAAACAGGTGAGTTGGGAACTTTTGACTATGTCATATATTTTGCTAGAGAAATTTGGACTGTGTGTTGTGGTAGGCAGAGTTGACAAAACTATTTTACTTGCAAATTTCCATTGGAATGTTTTCCAGACTATTAATATTAATTTAAAATACGTAGGGAAGGAAGGAGACAGATACCAGTAATTCCTCAATAAACATGATCCAACTTAATTTTATGAGATTGATTAATACTGTTTGGAGTAGATTCCCAGAAGATAGTTACTTGGATATTAATTAATATTCTATGGCTGAGTATATTCAGTGGGATGAAAATTTGAGAACTGAGCTTTTAGATGTTAATGATAAAAAGCAAGCCTACATATATAAATGTGTATATATATATGTGGTGGTGGGGTGCAAAGGAGTCCTTCTTTGCATAGAGATTTGACAACCCGTCTTTGGTGCTGAGCTTCTGAGGGTTCCATATACAGGTGCTCTCAAACATTTAATGACCCTTTACCATCAGATAACTTTGGAACACCAGCAACCCAGTAATCAATAATAGCATACTGAAAATAGAAGGCAGCCTGGTATTCCAAAGATATTTGATAGGAATTTAGGAGGGGGGGGGGTTCCAAGGATCTGGAAGTCTTTCCTTCCTTTGAGGGCTCTCTCATTTTACTTTGAAGGCTATGAAGATCTAAATCTAGATCAGATGAGACCTTCTCAAAGCATTTGGGGAGCCAAAGATTCAAGAAATGCCATAGATTTATGCATTTGAATCAGGGCATTGGGCAAATGCTTAGGGGAAAAACAAAAGACAGGTTAGTCAACTATTGGCATATTGCTTCATTGTTATATAGCAACTAAAAACAATTTGATATTTATAGAAATTGATGGAAATTTCTTAGAAGCCTGGAAGATTCTAACTTAAGCTATTAATTTAACCTATTAAAAGTAATGAATTAATTTTTATAGGTGGTTATTCCTTTTCCTGAAAAGAAAAATATATATGTAGGCAGAAAACTGAAGATACATGATGAAGCACTGGTAAGGAAGATACTGTTCACTAAAATCCTTTCTTTCTCAAAATCTCTTTCCTCCAAAGGACAATTAAATCCTAAAGATGTGAAATATAGTGGATACTTTCTTCTGATGAACTCAGTATTTCCTGAGATGGGAAGCATTGGGTACCTATTTAATAGACAATAAATATAGCTGAGCAGGTCTGTACTGGGGTCACTGCATTCATTGTGCCCACCTACAGGGTTTACTATTGGACATTAGAAGAAAAGTGGCCATTACATCCTTTCTTAGATTTTGAAAGTCACACTGAAACAGTTAATTCTCCTCCATTTGCCCTCATTTCCTTCATTCTGAAGGAGCCAAGACCTCAAAGCAAAAGTGAAAAGTGTGTTTTTAAAGGCATAGTGGAGAAGATAGGAATATTACTCAGGGATATCATAAATCTACTGTGTGTGTGTGTGTGTGTGTGTGTGTGTGTGTGTGCAACTTGAAAACGAGATCAAGTTATTAGTCTGCACAGGTTAGTCTGGAAATCTTTGTGGACTGGGAACAATTCCATTTCTCAATTTGATTTTCATTTTCACTTCAGATCCCTGAGAAAAATTTGTGAGTCATAGCTTGTGTAGATTTTACATTTGTATCGATTTACTTTCATGAAGTAGGAATAGGTTTATTGATATATATGGTAAATGATAGTATACATGTAACCAGATATTTTGCCGTCATTCTCTTTCTTAAAGAGTATACAAGGAATATAATTCCTTGAGAGATATTTCAACTCCCCTCTTACAAAATGCCAGAATATAAAATTTTGTTATTGGGTCTGTATAGGAAAAGACTTGTGTTCAACTGAAGAGTAAATATAATTTGAGGTCCATGTTAATATATTTCATTGTCTTCTCGTGTCATTGACCTGCCACTTGGGTTAACCAGTTACCTACTTGGTGGAGGTGTTTTAAGAGAACTGTAGCTATTTCCTCTGACCTAGAATATATTCCCTTTCCTCACTTCATTTACTCAATAATAAATGATATTTCTTTAATTGGGCTAAAGATTTCTTTTGCCTCATAAGAAATAAAGCTAAACATACAAGTGACCTTGAAGGAGAGAACTTAAATGAAATAAAACCCTTCTAGAGCCTTCTTGTGAATTATAGAGAGAAGGAAGGTGAATACTAGTTATCTGAAAGTGAGGTTAGGGGAGAAGTTCTGGACACCGCAAAGGGGTAGAGCATGGGAAGGTGGAAGATATTAAGGCAAATTCTACAAAAGGTGTTCTGATATTCTACTGTGTAATTTTTCCCATTATGTCCCTCATTAACCTCTCAAGAGTTCTCCTACTATTTTCTCTGGACACATGTTTATGTTTATCTAGAATGTATGACATGTATTGTTATCTTTCTTAAATCAAAATTGTTATGAGAAATTGTTAGGAAATTTAACACAAAACGTGCCTCAAAAGTTAAGCACTCAATCTTTCCCTCTGGAACTAAATGGCTTAAAATGAATTTCTCCTCATTAAGAGAAAGAAATCAGGAGGCAGAATGCCTAAAATGATTTTGGTTTGCTTTGACTGAAAGCAGAATCAGATAAACTTTTTTCTTCCATTTTTATCATCAAATATTATTTATATGAATTCCTAATTAATCAAAACATAACCATTTTTTTTTTTGCTTCATAGGAACTCCCTGATCATTCTATCCCTGGTTGGTCTATTCTTGAAAGTATGTGAATCAACATCTGCACTTGATTCCAGGCCCAATGTGCTATTGATAATGGCTGATGATCTGGGGATTGGTGACCTTGGTTGCTTTGGCAATTTTACACTTAAGTATGAATTTAATGAGTTTTAAATTTAATTTTGTTTTGTTTTATTACTTAAAAAACTATGTTAAAATATGGATACAAATACATGTTTATTGGTACTAGCTTTTTTAAAACTTCATTTTGAACAAATTATTATGCCAATTCTACGCAAAATTATCATGTTAGTTGATTCAGTAAAACATATAGCTGATGTCTACATAAATAATTACAATGACAGTTATGGCACAATAGATAAAGCACTGGACCTGGAGTCAAGAAGATTGTAAGCTCAAATCTGACCTTATTTCCTAGTTGTAAGACCCTGAGCAAGTTCTTTGTTAGCCCGTTTTCTGCATTGTATAAAAGCACCTACTTTTTCAGATTGTTTTGAGGATCAAATTACATATTTGTAAAAGGCTTATTACAGTGCCTAACACATTGTAGATACTACAT
>NW_025380828.1:0-2490 GCF_016433145.1 Gracilinanus agilis | reverse complement strand
TCCAGCCTATAAGGTCAGAAGGGAATGTGAGTCTCACTGCAGGGGTCTACTTCTGTTCCAGTGTTGTTCACAGCCTCCAGAGTCACAGCAAGTCCACAAAAGGGGTAAAGTCAAGGAGCTGGACTGGTTTAATATATCCACCAATAAAACCAGAATCACTGCTCAACTTAATCTTTCCCAGGATAGATGGATTTACAGGAAACAGTTATTTTTTGGGCTTTTCACCTCCAGCAGCTAAGGAAAACCCCTAATGCCAGCAGTTTCATCCAGAGTCCCTCAGAAAAAGAAGTCTCACTCCACCATTCCATGCTTGGAACCTTCTCTGCCAGCCATCCAGCTAACTTATGCCTCTTACTAAACTTTCCCTAATTCTCTTCTAACATTCCAGAGGAGGAAGGATTTCCCAAGGGACTTGGTGACCCCTGGAAAGTTCTATGTTTGTAACTCTTCAGCTTACTCTATACTTCCACCAGGATGGTATGGTACTTGTGGTTTAGCCTATATTATTCCACCTGTATAAGTGCATGATCACTATATTGTCCATGTAGACAAGTCCATGGCCAGAAATTTAGGTTCTTGGTGGCATTCTAGACCCAAAGGTCAAGGTAAAATTCAATGGCATCTTCATCAGCAGGACAAAGGTTTTTCTGGGCACTCCTGCCAAATTTCACAATGATAGCAGTGATAGAATCTGTTAGAAATATCTCAGGTAAGGTTGAAAGATTAGCTTAAGACACAGCTCATCGAGTGGTGTATGTGCCTTTATTAATTGTTCTTATGTAAATAGATCTGGAGAAACTGTAACAAATAACCATGAGTTTCAAAGGATTTTAAATGACACACAGCAAGTGACTATAGAGACTCATGTGACTCCTAGTGATATTGGTTGAATCTCTCATGGCTGCAGGGAACTGGTTTGCTTGCAGTTATCATCAAATGGGCCCTGATAATTTTGGGGATTGTGGTATTAGAAACTGCATTATCTATTGTACTACTGTTTATGACAAGCTTTTACCTGGTGAAAAAATTATGTACACTCACACTGTGGATCGTGACCAAGTTAGATAGGAAATAGCGCTCACTTTTGGGTGAGAAACCTTCGTGTTGTGCCTCTGTTTGCCTGACCCATTGTCACATGGATGTGACTAAGACAAAAGGTAAGGGGTTAAAAAACATTTTTTCATTTACCTTCTTTCCCATTATGTTTTAGAAATCTTCTTAAAATTTTTTGTTATTTCACATTTGAAATTCCAGTAAGTATATCTATGCCCACAACTGGGGAATATACGATTGTCATTCTGAACCCATACCATTGTTACTTTGTATTTTACCTCTGACCTATTATAAAATATTTCTAAAATAAAACTAGACTTTAATACCACAAGATGGTTCTCCCCTCCAAAAAAAAAATCCTAAAAAAAAAAAAATTAAGCTGGAGAAAGTACAAAGAAAGGCACATACAGGAAAGAGTGAGACTGAAAAGGTTTTTGTTATTTATCAACTAAAACAATTAAGATTATCAACCACAGCTGAGATGGACTATTATATAAATCTTTATAAAAATCAAACAGGCTTGGAATAGAGTCAAACATGGAATTGTTCACCAAAACCTACAGCTAGAAAGTACCTCTTGGAAGGTCAAAGGGGGTAGGATATATAGGAAGAAGAGTTACTTTAAGACAACAGGTAGTAAAGCAGAATTAAAGACTGAGGAAATGTTTTAGGAAACAACTCCAGCCTCTGGATGTTGTCATTCCATGAACTCTGCTTTTCTGTGAGCCTGCTTTGGTGCTAATGTCAAAGACTAAAAGAGTTTCGTTTTGGATTGATTGAGGCTGACTGGTATAGTGATTCTTATGTGTTTATGTATGTAGCTTTTTTTTTTTAATGATCTGAAATCTGTTTCTAGTTAATATGCACTTGTGTACTGTTTAAGAGCTCAGGATTCTGGTTCATGTTTGCTGTTTTCAGTTATTGGAGTTGAGTAAGCCTATGAAATTTGAACAAATCATTTAACAGACAGGTGGAGCATAAGCCGAACTGTATGCTCCACCAAAGAAAGAGCCCCATCTTCCCAACTCTAGCAGTCTATATAAAATATATAAAATGATTCCTAGAGGAAAATTGAGCAGAACTGGAGGAAGATGTTTCTCCTTTCAGGATGCTAATCTCTGCCCTTTCACTGTCACTTCCCACCCCTCCTGGAGCCCCACAGCCCAGCGGCATCCCCATCAGAACAATCAGCTGATAGACTCGTGCTCAGAAGGACGTGCACATCTTCCCCACCTCAGAGACTCGAGAATCCGACATCTTAGAAACCAATCATGACGCACGTGGAAACTACGAAAAGCTCGTTTCCAATAGCCCTGTGAAATCAGTACTTCCTGTTTAATTGTCCCCATTTTACAGATGAGGAATTGGTTTCAGAAAGGTTGTCCGGTAGTCAGAGTAACAGTCTGAACCAGGATTTGAACCCAAATCTCCCCTAAT
>NW_025380827.1:0-8681 GCF_016433145.1 Gracilinanus agilis | reverse complement strand
ACACACACACACACACACACACACACACACACACACACACACACACATATACCATCAAATTATATCTACATCAACTTTAGCTAACCATCACAGAAGATCAACAACAGCTACTTATCATCATTTGGCCTAGCTACCTCATCCATCCATTACCTAGTAAATAGAAACTGAAATCAAGCTAAGTGTGGAACTCCACCAGAGGTTTTCCCTGAGAAGGGACAGCCTAGTTCTTACTCATCAAGATTTAGAGTTAGACGTCCCTTCTCATCTTCCCCATCATACCTAAGATCCAAAATACCATCAGTTTATACCTTCCTTAGTCAATTAAAGAAGTTACCTGGGCAGCTGGGTAGCTCAGTGGAGTGAGAGTCAGGCCTAGAGACAGGAGGTCCTAGGTTCAAATCCGGCCTCAGACACTTCCCAGCTGTGTGACCCTGGGCAAGTCACTTGACCCCCATTGCCCACCCTTACTACTCTTCCACCTATCAGACAATACACCGAAGTACAAGGGTTTAAAAAAAAAAAAGAAGTTACCTGCTTTAAAGAAGCTTTAGTCATCTTACTGTTTGATCCATCAACTTCAGAGGAATTTCTCCATATTATCTGGATATGGCAGTTGGGGAAGTCACCCTCTTATGGAGGATTCTCATAGGCTTCCCACACAAATTTTAGCCTGTGAATTATTCCCTAACAAGCTGAGATATCAGCACTATTGACAATACATCATATCATCTCAGCCATATTTAATATCTAGTAAGATATTCAGTTGATGCTCACAGAGGAGCCATAGGACTTGGGCCCTCTTTGTAAGGAGTCTCTAGTTCCTGCCTACTAAGGGACTGATTATTACTGGCCCTAAGACTGCCCAATCCCTGCAGGTTGAGCTGTGGATCTGCAAGCTATTCTGCAGTCTGAGAATCATCCTTATAATACCTTTTGGCAAGTTGATCACAAGGTACAGCATGTTGTGTACTATTCAGCCTCCCTCCACTCCACTTCCATGGTATGTCATCATGGGTCTCCAAGAGGCAAGATCCCTATGGCCTCTGCATAGATGAAGACATTATCAGAAGAACTCTCTACACATGCCACTTCCCCATTACAGGTCTGTGACCTCAATAAGCTTATTTCTATTGGGGAAAAAACCAACAGGTAAGTACATAAGCACATAAAAATATGCACAGAATAAATAAAAAGTAATTTTGGAGAGGGGAAGACACAAATAACTAGTCATTGGAAAAGTCTTCTCATAAGAAGTAGCACTTGAACCAACCTTTGAAATTTGCTAGAAGCTCTAAATGAGGAAGTGGGGAGAGCTGATGTTCCAGGCATGAAGGACAGCCTAAGAAAAGATATGGATACAAGTTTGGTTAAGAGTAGGCTAATTTGGATATAATATATGAATGTATATGAATGAATGAATGAAGTATATTATTGATTAGGTACATGCCAAAAAAAAAACAAACTTTAAGGTACCACTTCACACCTATTAGAAATGACAGATGCTAGAGGGGATGTGGGAAAAATAGATACACTAATGAAGTATGAATAGAGTAGTGCATTTATCCAACTTTTATGTAAAATAATTTTGAACTAGGTCCAAAGGGCTATAAGACTGTGCATGTCCTTTGATCCAGTAATACCACTGCTAGGTCTGTATCCCAAAGAGATCAAAGGAAAAGGAAATGGACTTATATGTATAAAAATATTTGCAGTTAACTCTTTTTTGTGGTGGAAAAGAAGTAAAAATAAAGGGAACATTCATTAATTGAGGAATGACTGAACAAACTGTGCCACATGATTGTGAGAGGGTACTATTGTGCTATAAGAAATGATGGGGGAGGGTGATTTCAGAAACACATGGCAAAACCTATATGAACTGATGCAAAGTGAAGTGAGAAGAACATTGTGCGCAGTAACAGCAGTGTTGTAATGATGATCAACTGTAAAAAACTTGGCTACTCTGATCAATAGAACGATCCAAGAGTATTCAAAATGGCTTATGATGCTATCCACTTCCAGATGAAGAACTGATGAATTCTGAGGACAAACTAAAGTACAATTTTCTCACTTTATTTATCTTTTGCTTTTGAAATATGGTTAATATGGAAATGTGTTTTGTATAATTTCATATGTATAATTGATATATTATTGCTTGCCTTCTCAGTAGATGAGGGAAGAGTGGAAAAGAGAATGGGAGAGAGAGAATTTGGTATTCAAAATTTTAAAAGAAAAGAATGTTAAAAATAGTCAATCAAAAATATAAAAAAGAGGGAGGGAGGACGGCCTGAACTAGGGTGGTTGTATAATTGGAGAAAATTGAATATATATAAGATATGCTGCCAAAATTTAAAAAAAAGATTTGACAAGGGATTGGATATATGGGGTGAATGAAAGAGAGGAGTTAAGAGTGACAACAAGGTTTCCAACCTGTATTACTAAGAAGATGATAGTACCCCTCAATAGTAATAGGGAAAGGTTGGGGAAAAGAGAGCATTTGAGTAAAAAGATGAGTTCTGTTTTAGTCATTATTGAATCTGAGATTCGTATGGGTACTAGATTCAGAGAGTACTGAAAACTTTCTAACCTAAAAGTGCAACCAAAGTCTTCAAAATTAAAAAACTAGTAGTCTCCATGGAAAGAAAATATGTCTGCTTTCAAATTATGTAGACAAGAAAATATTTCCTGAAATGAACCTTTTGTGTAAATAGAATTAGCTCTAGCCCATTCATAGTCAAACTCTACTTACACTAGGCATAGAGATGATGTCATTCCCCACCTCCCTTAGAAGGGAGGGGAGATGAGTTACCCACACGTGACATTAAGTAACAAATCAAGAACAAGGGACTGCCCTTTGGGCAGTCCAAATCAGTGCAGAGGCTGCCATTTGTCCACTTGAATTAGAGGTGGACCCACAGGAAGTGACGAAAGACACTTTCTCTTCAAGTATGTTGGTTACTTCCTGTTGGGAGTTCCCGCTTTGAACTTGGCGCTGAAGGATCTCTGAGGAAACAACAAGCAGCTTCTACTCAGAATGGTCACGTGGGTAAGTTAGGCTGACTTCCTTAGGCCTACCTTGGCGTTTCCAATCTCTACCTTTAAGTAGGCTCTAGCCTATCTGATTGCTAGGCCTTGTGACTTGTAGCCTCATTTATTTAGCCTTCTAACCTTCTCTCTCGGTCCAGGCCTCTGCAGGCCTGGACTAGCCTCTCCCTCACCCTATTTCCCTACCTTTTACCCTCCTAACTGTAAATAAACTACCTTAAACCCAGTCCTGACTTGGGTCTAATTTAATTACGGAATCAATCTGAATTGTTGATTCCTGGTGGCCACACTTTAATCATATATCTATAAATGCCTAAATTCTCCCTCTTACATTTTTGGCTGATCACATTCAGTCTCGAACTTCCTCAATCTTCCTAAATTTTCTCGAATTCTTCTTTACCTCAAAACTGTCCCCTAAGTCAGCCTTCTCACAGTATGCTTTGGAACTGCGACTGATATAAAGCTGCCAGACTGATGAGATCAAATGGGGGGCCCAAAAAAAATTCAGCTAGGAGTGTTCCCTTGCTTTAGGGAACAAATAACCCAATTAGCTGGTTTTAGTTTCACCTGGAAAAAAAATCCCATTTTTTTTTTTTAGTTGCCTAACTAGGCCTAGCAGACTGCTTTGTCTCCTAGCCAGGCCAGGGACACACCTGAATGAGGTTTAAAAAGCAGGCCTGACCCTCATGGGAGCAGAAGGCACTAGACTCAGCATATTAGTAGTTTGGTTTTTTTTAAGGAGAGTAAATTTTTTAGGCTACAACTAGGCCTTAGCTCGGTTCTCTATTTTATTTCAAAACTGTATTTCTAGTTTTAAAATCTTTAAGGGGGCAGCTAGGTAGCTCAGTGGATTGAGAGCCAGGCCTAGAGACAGGAGGTCCTAGGTTCAAATCCGACCTCAGATACTTCCCAGCTGTGTGACCCTGGGCAAGTCACTTGACCCCCATTGCCTACCCTTACCACTCTTCCACCTATAAGTCAATACACAGAAGTTAAGGGTTTAAAAATAAATAAATAAATAAAATCTTTTGAGGTAAAAGGCAAAAGCCTGGTGGGGCCAGCTAGAATTTAAACTGCCCTTTTCCCCAGAGTAGACTTTTACAACTGAAAAGAGCCTCCCAGAACCAAACTTAGCCTTTGAAAGACACTCCCAACTGCCTCAGGCTAAAAGCCCTGTCTACCCTCAAAGAGCCTAATCTCTAAAACTCAGCCTCAGGCTATAGCCTTTGTCTTCCACCAGGCAGGAACAAAAGGAAGTCTTAAACCCAAAACAATAAAACTTTAGCCCAACCCTTAGTAAAAAACTTTAGCCATTAGTGACATCTACTGAAAAGAGTAAGTCAATTTTTCTGGAACAAAATGTGATTAAAAAGCTGGACCAAACCTATGGAAGCAACTTTTTTTAGCCAGTCAGTAACCCCACAGAATACATTACAAGGGATATTTCTCACACTGTATTTAAGTGTGATGGCAATGCTTGTAGGGGTAGTGATTTATCTTTACTTCTCAACAAGGAAGACGAGCTAGTTAGAGAGGAAAATAGAACATATGGAGGAGGGCCAAGAGCGACTGCTGGCTTATATAAAAAAACTGAGCTAAGCATTTAAAAAAGAAGAAACAGTTGAGAAAGAAATTCCAACAAGAGAGAATTATTCCTCCATACTTCCTCATTTGAGGATTCCTATGAAAGTGCTCCTGACACACCCTCCACTCAACTCATTACCATCCCATCCTCAACTGTCCCCTCTCCCCAACTGGTCCCACCCCCTCCTCAACCCATACCACCCCATCCTCAGCCCCTTCTGCCCCCTCCTGCAACCCGTACAACCCACCCCACAGCCCCTCCCACAGACAGTCCCAGCTGCTGCTAATGCTTCAGCCCCCACCCTCCTTGCTGCTACTCAGACAGAGACAGGAACTCAAGATAATGCAGCGCTATTTCCTTTATGAGAAGTACCCACTTTTAATACTGAAAGAGACTTGGTGTCTGTAAGACACTTTACTCCCTTCAGCCCTGAGGATTTAGCTAGATTTAAAAAAAATATGCCCACTTTTGAGAAAGAACCATTTATAGTTTTAAGAAAATTAGGCAATATATTCCAAACTTATGACCCTAGCTGGCAGGACATTGAAAATGTTTTAGATGAACTTCTGACAGTTGGTGAGAAAGAAAGGATCATTACTCGGGCCGATCATAAAAAAGGTAAAGATGTACCTAATTGGCCTCTCAAGGACCCAAAATGGAATTACAATTCTGCAGCAGATATTAAGAAATTGCATGATGGCAGGGCAGCATTATTGATAGCTATGAAAACCTGTGCTGACACACAAGACACCTGGGCAAAATTCGAGGGAACTAAACAGCGTACTGATGAAACTCCCTCCCATTTTATGGACAGGCTTATTGAGGTTGAAGAAATACATTTGGGCCTTGATTTAGCCATGGAATGGGATATTAAACATGTATGTAGGCAATTTGTAAAAAATTCCTGCAAAGTAGTCAAAGACTATTTTAAAACTAACTGCCCAACCTGGAAAACTATGAACCTTGGGGAATTGAGGAAAGTAGCATCCTATGTTTTTAGGAGCCAAGCACAAAAACATGAGAAAGATACTGACTCAATGGATACTTTAAAAGCAGAAATGAAAATGCTAAAAGAAAAACTAAAAATTAAAGGAGAGACTATAACCCCTCTCCAAGAATCTAACAATCAGCTCACTTTCTGTTATTTCTGTATGAATAAGGGCCATGCAATGATGACTTGTAGGAATTTCTTAAGGTTTTTCAGAAATAATACCCAGCCGACAGATAACTATAGGAATAACAACAGGAACAGGAATAGCAATTTTAGGCATGATAGAAATGCTAGAAATAAATGTTGGGATGATGATAACTCATACCAAATGACCCCACAATAGTATATCTTAAGTGGAGCTCACCCCTGAACTAATCAGGGTGCTAATGCCCCTTAGGGGGGCCCATGGAGCCCAAGCATCTTTATGAAGTTGCATGGGGGAGGGGGGAAGGCTTTGGAATCAAAAAGGGAAACCTTTGACTTTCCAGACCCTGATGTTCTAATGCCTATTATCCCCATACATTCCCCCCAATAGTAAGGAACCTCATGTAACCCTAAAAGTAGGTAATTCATATTACGATTGTTTGCTGGACACTGGGGCTTCAAAATCAGTACTGGTGAGCAAGCCAGATATAAACTGTAATTCTATAACAAGCCATTTACTTTATATGTACATGAGCATAGAGTAGTAGCTTCAGGTGTTTTAACCCAAACTTTGGGACCTTACCAGCATCCAATTGCTTATTATTCAGCCCAGCTGGACCCAATAGCTGCAGGTGCACCGCCATGTCTTTGAAGCGTAGCTGCCACAGCTCTGTTAGTGACAAAAATTGTTGATCTAGTATTGGGATGCCCATTAACAATTATGTGCCCACATGAGGTGGAAGCATTACTGCTAAGACATAGAACACAGGCATTTTCTGATCAGAGAATTACAAAGTATGAAATAACCTTGCTAAATAATGAAAATATTACTTTAAAACGTTGTACAACTCTTAATCCTGCCACTTTGCTTCCTGATTTACCAGTTTCAGAAGAACCTTTACATAATTGTGAAACACTAGTGTCCATGGCTGAAAAGCCTCGAGACAATCTCCTGGACACTCCTTTAGAGAATCCTGATCTAGTTTTATTTACTGATGGTTCTTCTTTTATGAGGGATGGCATACGCTACACTGGAGCTGCTGTAGTCACAGAATTTGACACTGTATGGTCAGCTTCACTGCCCTCAAGTCTAAGTGCTCAAGCCGCAGAACTCATAGCCCTAAAACATGCATGTATAATTGCCAAAGATAGAAGGGCAACAATTTATACGGATTCTTGATATGCATTTGGAATATGTCATGCAGTGGGTATGTTATGGCTCCAGAGAGGATTTTTAACCTCAGCTGGAAAATCTATAGCTAATGCAAAAATTATTAATGAAGTTCTTTTTGCTCTCCAACTACCCAAGGCCCTAGCTGTAGTTCATTGCTCTGCCCATACAGGTGGCACTGACCCTGTCTCTAGGGGAAATGACCAGGCAGATACTGCTGCAAAGCTAGCAGCTATAGAAGGGCCTGAATTAATTTTAACATTAACAACCACTGATGACTCAAATTTATCACTTTCCTATGATGAGAAGGAAGTAACAAAATGGAAGCAGAAATTTAAAGCTAAACAGATAAATGGAGTATGAGTGTCCTCTGAAGGAAAACCCTTACTCCCTAGACACTTTTATCGCCAAATTTGCTAATCTATTCATAAAAATGGTCATTTTGGTACCCAGGGCATCGTGGACTCTGTTAAGAGAGTATGGATAGCTCCTGGCATAACCACTATAGCCTCTAAAGTGTGTGTAGCTTGCCCTACCTGCCAAGCATATAACCAACACGCCTTTTGTGGCAAAGCTTTTGGTGGGCATCCATTGGCTTACATACCTTTTGAGCACCTACAAATTGATTTCATAACAATGCCAAAGGCTGGACAATATAAATTCTGTCTAGTCATAGTGGATCAACTGACCAGGTGGCCAGAAGCATTTCCTACTGCCTGAGCCACATTGGCCTTTGTTGCCAAGGTGCTTTTGAAAGAAATCATTCCTTGTTTTTGCCTGCCTACAGGTATTGACTCGGACCGGGGGAGTCATTTTACTGATTCAATTTTATCTGAAATATATTCCTGTTTGGGGATAACTCCAAAATTCCATGTACCATATCACCCCCCAGAGTTCAGGCCAAGTTGAACGGATGAACAGAGAACTTAAAACTATGATTGGCAAATTATGTACTGAGACACATCTAAAATGGCCTGAAATTCTCCCTCTAGTTCTATTTTATCTTAGAAGCAGGCCTAGGGGAGATCTATACATCTCACCATATGAGATGCTTTTTGGACATCCTCCTATACAGGCTAAGCCTTTTTCTCCTGCATATACATCACTATTAGGAGGAGATACTTCTAGTGCTTCCTATATACAGGAATTGCAACACAAACTGCGTGAACTCCATGAATCTGGAACTGCAGTACAAGCAGGACCAATAGACTTTTCACTTCACGACCTGAACCCAGGAGACAAGGTGTATATAAAAAACTTCCAGCGTACTGGGGCAACCCAGCCTTCATGGGATGGCCCATTTGAAATTTTATTAAATACCCCAACAGCTATAAAAATTGGAGAAAAGGACTCTTGGATTCATTGCTCACATGTAAAGAGGGCATCTTCTATTGAACCTGATTGACTGTTTCCTGTTACCTATATTGGAGATAACAGTTCATAGACTAATGGATGCTAATTTTGGAATCACATTGGTTGGTCTTGATTCTTTCCCTGATTTTATTTTCATTTTCTTATTGATTTTCCTAATAACTTTCAATAGAATAATCGATATTTTTTTGTCTTTTTTCTCATTTCTTGTACTTAAGTACATATAATCACTTAAATAATTTTTTCATTTTTTTTTTGCAATGCTATAATTTTAATATATATGTTTGCTGCAATATTACTGCTTACTCACAAGGTTTGGACTTTGGGAACTTGCCATATATTGTTAAATGTTATGGGACTGCGATTAATGCTTCTGC
>NW_025380826.1:0-3211 GCF_016433145.1 Gracilinanus agilis | reverse complement strand
AACCTTTCTACATCAGAGGGATTAGGAGCAGAGCATCCCTATGATCTGGAAAAATATGCATAAAATGTTTTGACTCTCCTTTCATACCAGAGAAAAAATATGAAAATTTTATTTTTTTTTCATGGGGTGTTTACAGTAAAATAAACTGTGTCTATCTATGATATTAAAAAATAAAATATGTTTATATTCTATAAAAATGCATGTATTATTTAATTATAATATATGCTAATTATATTGTAATAATTATATTTTACATATCAATTCTACTACACATTTATTTTATGCATTTCTGAGTTTCTAAACTTTTTCTATGTCATCTACTGACCTTCATCTGTCATCTGTGACTTCTGCTAAACACCTCCAAAATTCTCATTTATTTTCTTATGTCATATAACCAAACTATGATGGGGAAAGTGACAATGTGGATAACATTCCTGCACTTTCTAGTTCCAGCTCTATGTCCAGTGACCTACAGTAACAGGAAACTCCCTACCTGCTCAACTAGTTCATCTCAGTTTTTGGCTCTAGTCACTGGAATATTGCACCATTGGGGCAAGCTGAAATCTACCTCCTGCATCTTATATTGTCCACTCCTATTTCTGCCCTCTGGAGCCAAGCAGAAATAAATTTAATTGCTCTTTCCACTGACAGTCCTTCAAATACTTGAAGTCAGCTATTTTGTATCCTATAAGTCAGGCCTGTGCCAGGAGAAAAACATCCCCAGTTTCTTCAATTGATCTTCCTCTGGCATTTCCAATTCCCTCACCATCCTAGTCACCCACCATCAGGCACTTCAGTTTCTCAATGCATTTAAAGTGTTGAGCCAAAAAATGGACAGACCCTACCAGATGGGTATCTGACCAGGGAAGAGGAGAGGTAAGCAGCTCTTACTTTGGGACTCCATCCAGGAAGTCCAATATCATCTAAAAAAAATCAACAAAACACCTTACCTTCCATCTTAGAATCAATACCATGTATTGGTTTCAAGGCAGAAGAGCAATAAGGTCTAGACCAGTGATTCCCAAAGTGGGCGCCACTGCCCCCTGGTGGGTGCTGCAGCGATCTAGGGGACAGTGATGGCCACAGGTGTATTTGGGGGCGGTGAATAACTGTAAGAGGGTAGTGATAGTGTGTGACAGGGGGCGCTAAGTAATATTTTTTTCTGGAAAGGGGGCGTTAGGCCAAAAAAGTTTGGGAACCCCTGGACTAGACAATGGGGGTTAAATGACTTACCCAGAGTCACATTGCTAGGAAGTGTCTGAGGCCAGATTTGAGCCCAGGACCTCCCATCTCTGGGCCTGGTTCTCTATCCATTGAACCCCCTAGCTTTCCCAAACCCCAGACCAATATCATTTTGACTTGTATGGCTGCCTCCTTATAATGCAGATTCATCCTGTGAAAGCATTCCATTAACTTAAATTCAACTCAATTCCATTGTATGGCATTCAGCATGTTACAATTCAAAATAGAATTTATTAAATTCCTACTATGTTCAATCATGTGACATAAGACACTCCCTGGTCTTCCACATTCCAAGAATCAGTTTCTAATTCTGTCTATTCTCCCTTTTCTACATGCCAGTGTTGGGAGGTCAAGGGCAAGTGATTCCTTTCATTACAGGCTGATTCCTCCCTCTGAGTACAGAAAGACTGTATTTGGGTAAACAAGAGAACTTGTTCTCTGCTGCTCCTTGCCCTGTAGCATTTTCTTCAAACCCAGCTGACAAACTGTCTCTACTGCTGACCCTCTTTATACACCTCAAACTCATTTCACTTTCAAGGAAACAAAAGAGGTCTCCTAGGATTCCTGGCAGAGAGACCTTGAATATTGCATGCATAATTTGATGAGCAAAATGGAGATGCTAATGAAATTAGTTTAGTCAAACTTTAAACCTGAAGAGTGTAAACAAAGCTCTTGACAAAGTATTAAAACAATATCTGATCTATGTAATTTAAATCACATTGTGAATATATATGTGTGGTGGGGAGGTAGAGCTCTCCTACTGTCAAGGAATTCACTTCTTGTAATCTGACTTTCTGGAATTCTGTGTGTGTGTGTGTGTGTGTGTGTGTGTGTGTGTGTGTGTGTGTGTGTGTGTGTATGTGAAAGAGGACAGAGACAAAAAGAAGCAAAGTCAGAGACTGAGAGATAGATACTGAGACACAAAAACAGGAAAAGGAGAGAGAGGGGAGGGAGAGAGAAAAGAAAGATATGGAAAGATAAAGGGAAATAATGACAGGAGGGAGGAAAAGAGAGAAAGAATGGGAGTGAGACAGTAAGTGAACTGAGACAGAGAGGAGGAGAAGAAGAAGCGGAAGAGAAAGAGACAATCTGAAGTTGGGGAGAGAGACAGAGACAGAGAGAAAGACAGACAGAGACATAGACAGACACACAGAGTGAGAGAGAGACCAAGACTGAGAGAGAGAGAGAGAGAGAGAGAGAGAGAGAGATGGAGGGATTTATTGATTTCTTTAATAATGAGGTCTTGCCAGTAACACAATCTATGTTTTCCAGATCATTCATCAAGTCTATCTATCTCCACTCCTCATGGGTCTTCATTCCACTTGCTAGGTAAATGTCTAAGATAACTTGAAAATAAATTCTTTTGGACTTTGACCAGTAATCATTATTGTCATTATCAAAGCCTCTTTTTTTATTAAGTGATGGACTACTGAAAAAGAGTATCTACTTTAGAATAGGACAATTGGGGAAATGGGTAGCACTATACAGAAGTTCTCTGATATGAAAAAAACTTATTTTGAACACCTAAATTGGATTATATTAACTAACATATATTAAAGTGATCCCATGTGTATAGGAATCTAGAAATACCCTGATGCTCTAAGGATCTCAAGTGCAGAAAAGACAAAGAGAAAAAAGCGGTACATTGTTTGTGAAAGCAAGCCAAAGCATATTACAGTACCTGGAATTACTTCATGCAAGAAAGACCATTCCAGATACCATTGAGGATCTATGAGATCAGAAAAAGAGATGGATCCTTCATGCAGCAAAACTGAGTGCAAACAGATAAATGGGATACTGAGCTGGGACTTAGCAAATGGTTTAAACAAAAACAAAAAATAAAAGTAAAAAAAGTCTAGCATGTTGAGTTGAGATTCTTCAAAGAATCTCTGGGAACCTGAGAAAGAGAATTGTATAGGAGCTTCTAATCAAAGAGATGAGATAAGACTGGCAGACAAATGAGAGTCAT
>NW_025380825.1:0-9530 GCF_016433145.1 Gracilinanus agilis | reverse complement strand
GGAAATTAAGGCAATCATTAAAAAGTATTTTGCCCAATTATATAGCAATAAATATAACAATTTAGGAGATGTGGATGAATATTTACAAAAATATAAACTGCCTAGATTAACAGCAGAAGAAATAGAATACCCAAATAACCCCATATCAGAAAAAGAAAATGAACAAGCCATCAAAGAACTCCCTAAGAAAAAATCGCCAGGGCCTGATGGATTCACAAGTGAATTCTATCAGACATTCAAAGAGCAAATAATCCCAATACTACACAAATTATTTGATATGATAAGCAAGGAAGGAGTCCTACCAAATTCCTTTTATGACACAAATATGGTATTGATTCCAAAGCCAGGGAGATCAAAAACAGAGAAAGAAAACTACAGACCAATCTCCCTAATGAACATAGATGCAAAAATCTTAAATAGAATACTAGCAAAGAGACTCCAGTAAGTAATTAAGAAGATCATCCACCATAATCAGGTGGGATTTATACCAGGAATGCAAGGTTGGTTCAACATTAGGAAAACCATCCACATAATTGACCATATCAACAGTCTAACCAAAAAAAATCACATGATTATCTCAATAGATGCTGAAAAAGCCTTTGACAAAATAGAGCATCCATTCCTATTGAAAACACTGAAAAGTATAGGAATAGAAGGACCTTTCCTAAAAATAATAAACAGTATATACCTAAAACCATCAACAAACATCATATGCAATGGGGATGAATTAGAAGCCTTCCCAATAAGACCAGGACTAAAAAAAGGATGCCCATTATCACCTCTATTATTCAACATAGTACTAGAAACACTAGCAGTTGCAATTAGAGAAGAAAAAGAAATTGAAGGTATCAAAGTGGGCAAGGAGGAGACTAAGCTATCACTCTTTGCAGAAGATATGATGGTCTACTTAAAAAATCCTAGAGAATAAACTAAGAAGCTTGTAGAAATAATAAACAACTTTAGCAAAGTTGCAGGATACAAAATACATGCACATAAATCATCAGCATTTCTATACATTTCCAACACACTAGAGCAGCAAGAAGTAGAAAGAGAAACACCATTTAAAATCACCCTAGACAATATAAAATACTTAGGAATCTACCAAAACAAACACAGTAATTATATGAAAACAGCTACAAAACACTTTCCAAACAAATAAAACTGGATCTAAACAATTGGAAAGCCATTGATTGCTCATGGGTAGGATGAGCTAACATAATAAAAATGACAATTCTACCCAAATTAATTTACCTATTTAGCACCATACCTATTAAGCTACCAAAAAACTTCTTTACTGAATTAGAAAAAACTATAACAAATTTCATTTGGAATAACAAGAGATCAAGAATTTCAAGGGAAATAATGAAAAAGAAATGTGAAGGAAGGGGGCCTAGCAGTACCAGATATTAAACTATACTATAAAGCAGCAGTGTATGATAAACCCAAAGAGCCCAACTTTTGGGACATGAATCCACTATTTGAGAAAAACTGCTGGGAAATTTGGAAAACAATATGGGAGAGATTAGGTTTACATCAACATCTCACACCCTACACCAAGTTAAATTCAGAATGGTTGAATGACTGGAATATATAGAGGGAAACTATAAATAAGTTAAGTGAACACAGAATAGTATGCTTCTTAGATCTCTGGAAAAGGAAAGATTTTAAAACCAAGCAAGAGTTAGAGAAAATTACAAAATGTAAAATAAATCATTTGGATTATATCAAACTAAAAAGCTTTTGAACAAACAAAAACAATGTAGCCAAAATCAGAAGGGAAACAACAAATTGGGAAAAATCTTTATAACAAAAAACTCTGACGGGTGTCTAATTACTCAAATATACAAGGAGTTAAAGCAAATGTATAAAAAAATCAAGCCATTCCCCTATTGATAAATGGGCAAGAGACATGAATAGACAATTTCCAGATAAAGAAATCAAAAGTATCAATAAGCACATGAGAAAGTGTTCCAAATCTCTAATAATTAGAGAAATGCAAATCAAAACAACTCTGAGGTATCACCTCACACCTAGCAGATTGGCTAAAATGAAAGAAGGGGAGAGTAATGAATGCTGGAGGGGATGTGGCAAAATTGGGACATTAATGCATTGCTGGTGGAGTTGTGAACTGATCCAGCCATTCTGGCTGGCAATTTGGAATCATGCTCAAGGGGCTATAAAAGAATGCCTGCCCTTTGATCCAGCCATACCATTGTTGGGTTTGTACCCCAAAGAGATCATAGATAAACAGACTTGTACGAAAATATTTATCGCTGCGCTTTTTGTGGTGGCAACAAACTGGAAAAGGAGGGTATGTCCTTCAATTGGGGAATGGCTGAACAAACTGTGGTATATGTGGGTGATGGAATACTATTGTGCTAAAAGGAATAATAAACTGGAGGAGTTCCAGGTGAACTGGAGAGACCTCCGGGAACAGATGCAGAGTGAAAGGAGCAGAGCCAGAAGAATATTGTACACAGAGACTGATATACTGTGGTAAAATCAAATGTAATGGACTTCTGTACCAGCAGCAATGCAATGACCCAGGACAGCTCTGAGGGATTTATGGTAAAGATGCTACCCACATTCAGAGGAAGGACTGCAGGAGAGGAAACATATAAGGAAAGTAACTGCTTGAACGCATGGGTCGGGGTGGACAAGATTGGGGATGTAGACTTGAAACTACCACACCAATGCAACCACCAACAATTTGGAAATTGGTCTTGATCAAGGACACATGACAAAACCAGTGGAAATGTGTGTCAGCCATGGGTGAGGGGATTGCGGGGGGCGAAGGGGAAAGGAGGAGCATGAATCATATAACCATGTTAAAAATGATTATTAATAAATGTTCAAATTCAAAAAAATTAGAGCTTAGCACAGAAACTGACATAGACTAGGTGCTATGTCAATGCATATTCCCTTGATTTTACTTTTTTAAAAAACTGACTCAGAGAGTAGTGGCAACTTGCTATCATTCAAACAGCTAATAAATTAGTGAGACAAGATTTTAACCCAGGTCCTTTTATTTCATTCTAGTGCTCTTCAGCTGTGGTCTCCTTAGTAGATGGAGTATCCACCCACATGTCAGCTCATCTGAAGTCATCATCATATGATGTTCTAAGTGCTTATGTGTGCTAATGACTGTGGAAGCCAGAGAACTGAAGGAACTCACAATCTAGTAGTAAAGGAGGCAAAAACGTTTAAAAAAAAAGTTTAATAACTCACGAGTGCATGTAAGGTATTGCAAACACCCCATAGAAGAAAAAGAAAAAAATCAGACTTATATGGAGGGCCAAAATATTTTACACTGATTTTCCAGTTTCTGGAGATACCCCCCAAATACATAGTTGTGGAAAGATACTAATATTCCATGAACATTCACCAATTGATAACCATCTCTTTAGATATCTCCCTTTTTTATTATTTTTATATTTTTCAGGCAAAGGGATTATATTTTGCTTATGACTATTCATTACCCCACATTTTTCTTCATCATAACTTCTCTTTTCCCCTTTCTCAACTTTTTTGTTTGTTATATTTCCACATCAAATTGCATGTGTGTGTGTATTTAACACTCCTTTAGTCTTTTAACCAGATGTCTATGATAAGAGTGAGATTCAGCTATGCCTACTCCTCCCATATAAACCCTTCCTTTCTGTTTATATGCTCTTTTTCTCATAATGTCCCAATTATGAGAAATAGTAGCAAGACATATCACCTTCTTTCTCTTTACACTGGATTATTCCCTTTATCCCCCCTTCTCTTTCTTTCCTTAACACCCTCAAAACAGAATAAACCTTTCTCTGCTTTTCTGTTTTTCTTTTATTTCCTCAAAGCCCTTCGACAACACTAAGATTCTAAAGGGACCCTTTTCCCCCCTCCTCCTATTAAAATGTTCTCATTGCATAACAAGCAACTCTTCCCAATTCCTGAAACATTTACCTTTCTAGGTTTCTTTTTGATGTTTGTTCAAAGTTCCTTCTCAGCTTCTGCCTTTTCACTTGAAATGCTTCAAAGTTCATTCACAATCTATATTCCCCTATAGAATTATACTCAGATCTATAGACAAAGTTATCCCTGCATTTACATCATGAAAATAGCATCTTTTTTGATCAAATATTTCATGTTTCGTTTTCCTTACTAAGAAACAGCATGCCCACCTGTACACATTAAAAATGCTGGGTGGAGTTAGAGATTGATAATTAAGATTGGGGATTGGGGATTTGAAGTATACCTTAAGCACTATACCTTATCAAAAGTGATTTTGCCTCAGAGTTGCTAGATAAGATTGAGATTGGTAATGAGATTAAAGAACAAAATAGAAAGCATCCCTGGAGAGCTTCCTTTTAATGATAGAAGAGAAGGTATAGGCACACACACAAACACATTTTTCACCTTACTTCCAAAATAATCACACAAATCAAGCTATTATGGACAACAGGAGCTTCTAGACATAACCACAAAGGAATTATGTTTTTGTTCCTCATCTGCAAATTGAGGCATTGGACTAGATTTTTTTCTAAGGTCCCTTGCAACTCTAAATCCTATGATCCTCTAAGGCAACAGAATGTGAAAATGGCTAATACTGTTTCACATTAAACATAAACCAGCACCATGCCATATAAGCATGGGCTTTTTTCCCTTCCATGTACTAGAAATGGAGAGATTTTGAGTATCAGTTGATATGAGAAATCCACAGGACAGACATGACCAAAATGAGAAAAAAAAAGTTTGAACTAATTAATCTAAGAGGGATAGCTAATAACTACTTCATCCTTCCAAATTTCACTAAGGAAAAGGAGAGCAAAGTATGGCTAATACCCTACTTCGGTGGGTCCTCACAATGTCAGTTAGGAACAGAAAAGGAAAACAGAAACTAAGAGGTATATAAAGTAACAAATTAGATGATCCCAGAGGTAATTTTATCATGTTCATGAATGATAGATAGGTCAATCCTAATGGTCCTTGGAACACTTTACTTATAATATCTTATCATTCCTCACTTCAGTTCTGAAATGTAGATGCTGCTATTAGCCCCCATTTTATATATGAGGAATTTAAGGTACAAAGAATTTAAGTAATTCACCCATGGCACAGTGGCCTCCTAAAAATAACTAAATATTGCACTTTCTATTCTTAATACTTTATAAAAATTTTTTCCCTGAAAAATTATTGGTGTATATATTCTCAGTTATTTTGAAGAGCTTTCCTTATTTATTTTTTTAAAGTTTCATTTCTCTGAAAATCAGCCTAAGGAAAAAAATCATCTTTTTTTTAGTAGAATAATAAAATAATATAAGAAGTAGAAATTATTTTGGTAATATAATTATTGTATATGTACACAAAAAGCATTCAATTCAAATATTACTAGATTTGGATATTTGAAACATATCCTAAAAGTGAAATGACAAAAAATGTATTTAGTTTTCTTAGATGTCTTTTAGGCTATGCATTACTTAGGATAAGTCACAATTTCTCTATCCTTCTGTTTCCTCATTGATCAAATGAAAATCACAAGATCACAAATTTAGAACTAGAATTAACTGCTGGGGTTTTTGAATCTAACCTCATCTAAAAATATTAGTATAATATCCTTATTTGGGCCACTCTTCAACATACAATCACAGGCTATGCAATGACTATCTTATATTTAAGTACTCTGAGTTTCTGCTCCAAAATTATACCTCATGAACCTCAACCAATGAACTAATCTTAAGTATTCAATCGTTAGATGAAAAAACGTTCAGAACAAAGACATTTGCTGAGAAAATGTCATAAAGATATATTATCAAATACACCCCCTCCAAAATAAATAAAACTAGAATTCTCCTATTATATACCACATAACTTAGAAGAATAGTCACCCACCTAGAATAAACTAATGTAGAGACATACAGCAGGGAATGAACATGAACCAGATAATTCATACCATTAGCACTGTAGGATCCAGTGATCCCTTCCCTTTTAATGGAATCCTTACACTTTTCCTTACATACAACAATTATTTTGGAGGGTCATTAGGTTGTGCTTTCTGAACCTGTTATTCTTCACAGAGCAGTTCTCAGTGTTCAGAACTGAGTGTCTTCTTGACTAACAAAAGTAAAAGTTTCTGAGTCTTCTCCTGCTCCTGACCTGTTCCATATTAGTTTTTATGTCTTTTATTGGGCTACTTAGCTACTTACCTCTGTTGTAACATGCTATAGCTAACTGATAGGAAAAAAAGAAAGAAATGCCCTCCACCTTGTAGGCAGGAAAAATTCCCACTCAAGGGCTAGGTTCTTCCATAGTTGTCTCTGTTGTCTCTTTTTGTTTCTAAGAGTAATACTACTTAAGAGATGTTTCCTACTCCACCTTTATTCTTCAAGTATATTTCTTGCTTTTTAAGGATCACTAAGGAAGGGTCCAAATATTTAGTCTACCAGTGACTGTATTTTATCAAGTTTGACTGAAGAATTTCTTCACATTTCCTTTAAGATATTAATACCTTTTTTGGTTTGTTTTCCCTAATCCTTTACATTCTTGCATTTTATCAACTATCTGGTGGAAACCAGTCCAGGGTTAATAGATCAACTCTTCCCTAAGTTTGTAGTACATACCTTACAGTAATATAGAAATAGAACTGATGTGCATTATCATCTGTACAGGTTGCACTTATTATTTCTGCTTTTTTTCATTTGTTTGAAATGTTTTTATGCCCTAATACATCGTCAATCTTTGTGAATGTACAATATACTGCTGAAAAAAAAATGTGTTCTTTTTTGTCCCTATTTATTTTTCTCCATATATCTATTAATTCTATTTTTTCTAAGATTTCATTCACATCTCTTACCTCTTTCTCATTTATGATTTGGTGTGTTTTATCTAAATATGATAGAGAGAGTTTTAGGTCTCCTACTAGTATAGTTTTACTATCTATTTTCTTCTTAAATTCCAATAGTTTCTCCTTTAAAAATCTGGATGCTATATGATTTGGTGCATACATGTTGACTACTACTATTTCCTCATGGTCTATACTGCTTTTTTTCAGATTATAATTACCTTTCCTATCTATTTTAATCTAATCTCTCTTTACATTGGCTTTGTCAGATATCATGATTGAGATGCCTGCCTTCTTTTTCTCAGTTGATGCCCAAAAAATTTTGCTCCAGTCTCTTACTTTTACCCTGTGTGTGTCTACCTGCTTCATGTGTGTTTCTTGTACATAACATATGGTAGGATTTTGGTTTCTAATCCACTCTGCTATTTGCTTCTGTTTTATGGGTGAATTCATCACATTCACATTCAGAGTTACGTTTACCACCTGGGTATTCCCTATCATTTTCATTTCCTCTTTTAGTCCTACCCTTTCTTCTTTCACTATTTCTTTCTACACCAGTGTTTTACTTTTAAACAGTCCCCCCATTCTCCACCCTAATTTTACTTCCCTTCCCACTCTCTTGCTTCTTATTCCCCTCTTATTTTTCTTTAAGGTCTATTGAATTCCCTCCCCTCTCTCTTTCCCTCCCTTTTGGTAGTCCCCAACCCAATTCCCCCCTTGACTTTTCCCTCTCAACTTCCCAGGAGGGTAAGATAGAATTTGATACCCCAATGGATCAAGATGCTCTTCCCTCTCAGAATTTATTCCACTGAAAGCAAGGTTTAAGTATTAACTATTACCACTCTCTTCCTCCCCTTCTTAGAATAGTATTCTTCCCCTACCCCTCCCATGCATCTCTTTATGTGGTATAATTTAACCCATTTTTCTTCTTCCTTTAAGTTTCTCTTGCTGCCACCTTCTATTCCCCCCTATTTTTTACATGTGACCTTAAGCCACATAGTATTCCAACCTTTATCTATGAAAAATTCTTCTATCTACTATGATAATGAAAACAATTTTGATACTTACAAACATCATTTTTCCATATAGGAATATAAACAATTTGACCTTACTTAAAAATTTCATTTTCCCTCTTTCTTGTTTACCTTTTCATGTTTCTCTTGAATTTTGCAGTTGGACATCAAATTTTCTCTTTAGTTATGATCTATTCTTTAGGAATATTTGGAAATCTATTTTGTTAAATGCCCATATTTTCCCCTAGATGGGTAGTTTTGATGGGTAGGTGATCCTTGGATGTAAGCCCAATTATCTTGCCTTTCAGAATATCATTTTCCAAGTCTTATGGTCCTTTAGTGTGGAGGCTGCCAGATCCTGTGTAATCCGGACTGGTATTTCTTGATATCTGAATTGTTTCTTTCTGGCTTTTTAAAATATTTTCTCCTTGGCTTGGAAGTTCTTGAATTTGTCTTTCACTGTCTATTTTTCCCTTTTGTTCAAGAATATCAGGGCAGTTTTCTTGAATACTTTCTTGTAATATGATGTCAAGACATTTTTTTCTAGGATTTTAGTTAGATTAAATTAGTTCTCAAATTGTCTCTTCTAGACTGGTTTTCAAGTTCAGTTGTTTTTCAATGAGATATTTCATGTTTCCTTCCATTTTTTCATTCTTTTGATTTTGCTTTATTAATTCTTGCTGTCTTGTGAGATCATTAGCATCTTTGTGCCAGATTCTAGTCTTTAATGACTGGTTTTCAGCTATGAACTTTTGATTTTCCTTTTTTGGTTTGCTCATTCCTAATTTTCATGGCATCTAGCAGGTCAATTCTGGTCTCCAATTTGCTTCATATGATTTCTGTATTTCTTTTTCCAAGTGGGAGATTCTGTCTTAAATTGATGTTTTCCTTTTTAATTACTTGCATTTCTTTAACCCACTTTTCTGCCCATTTTTGTTCTGTCTATCTTATGTGATTCTTGAACTCCATTTTAAGTTCCTCAAGAGATTGTGGCCAATTTCCATTTCTTTTTGGAAATTTTGGATGTATTTGCTTGTTTGTTGCTCTTTGCTGTCTCCTCTGTACTCTTCTCCTTTTCTCCATAGAAGTTATCCAGGATCAAGGGTTTTTAAATTTTATTTTGATATTTGTGGATTATAATTCCTTCTTGTTGGTAGCCATTTCTGTGCTCTTTTTTCTCTGAATTATCTTGGCTTCTCAGCCAGAAGTCTTAGTGAGGCAGGCAGGCAGTTCTTAATGTAGTGAGCCTTAAAGAGTCTTAACCTGTGCCTATTTTTCCAATCTCAGTTGCGTCTGCCCCACCACCCCAGGTCTTTGTGGCCAGCCTGGGTCTGCCCTGTCTGTGCCCACACTCTGTGCTCTGAGCTTTACACTCTGTGCTCCTTGGCCTCAGACCCCGAGTCTAGCTACTGAGGCCCTGTGCTGCCTTCAGGGCTAAGACTGTGATGCCCTCAGCCAGCCCCCAAGAATTTAGAGATTGCCCCAGCCCTCACTCTGACTCTGGAGAAGTAGCTAGTTTGGGGGAGGGGTGATCAGTTTGTGCTTTGGTAGATGAATTTACCTCTTCATAGCATGAAAATGCCCAAATCCTGCCTACCTTCAAGGCTATGCCCCTTGACAGAGCCCCTTCCTTCCCTTGTCTGATTTTGATTTTTGTCCTTTTGAGATGCTTTGTTATGATTGGTAGTAGGAAGAGT
>NW_025380824.1:0-1201 GCF_016433145.1 Gracilinanus agilis | reverse complement strand
ATCATATGTGCAATTCAAACTTGGGGCTTTCTATCTCTAAGGCTAGCCATGCCAAATTAGTTCAAGGATAAATTATTTCATTTGCAGATTAACTCAGATTGATAGGAATCAATTTGAATTTTCAAAAATTTACTTATTTGTACATTTTAATATTTGTGCATTAAAGTTCCCAGGTATTTCCCTTCCTCTCTCCCCTTCCTGCACTAAAGGAGGTATAATTTGACAAATACGTATACATATAAAACTGTATCTCGCATGTTTCTATTTACCAGTTCTTTCTCTAGAGATGGACAATCATGAGATATTCTTCAAACAGTATTTCTGTTGCTGTATATAATATTCCCTTGGGTTTTCTCATTCCACTCTTAAAAAAATTTTATGTAGATCTTTCTATGTTTAAAAATTAATCTACTCATCATTTCTTTATTTTTATCTTTCTTTTTCTTTCTTTTTGTCTTTTTTTGGTCATCATTTCTTACTGTGTACTGTTTGTATTTAATGAGGACCTCCTATGTTCCAGGGATTAGGTATAAAAAAATGAAATAGTCTTTACCCTAATGGATTTTATATTTTATAGAAGGAGATGACATTTATCTATATAAATGTATACATAATATATTCAAAATAAACACAATATTTTGGGTTTTTTTGAGGGGAGGTCCTACCAGCCCTATTAAGTATTCATAATTGGTCTTCAATAGCTGCTGTGGCCAAATATATTCTTAGTGCCATCAAAGTGATTATATCAAATGAATCAAGTTGGGGCTTAGAAAACACACACTAAGCATGTCGTTTGAGCTTTTCCAGTTTGGTAAGGGTGTTGGATTTAAAAATCAACTATTTCTAGCCTGTTCAGTAAGCTGCTTCCTGGCCCCCACCTTGTTCAGTCTCCTGAAACCCCCAGCCTCAAATATTTCCCAGCACATAAATATCTTTCTTACCTTCCCCCTGACAGGCCTAAAATTAACCTCCAGGCCAAATAGTTCCGAAAACATAACTGTCTTCCTTATCTCCCCTTGATGGACAATTGCCAGATGCTTCCTGATCCCCTGACCCTGTCCCCCCTTGATGGATGGCAACAGATACTTCCTGATTCCCTATCCCTGAACCCCTTTTTGATGATTTCCAGAAGTGTCCTAATACCTTTCCTTGAAGACGTCTGTTCCAAACCCCCTCCCCAGTATTCCTATATAAACCCTTG
>NW_025380823.1:0-6987 GCF_016433145.1 Gracilinanus agilis | reverse complement strand
GGAAAGAGAGGGAGGGAAAGAGGAAGAGAGAGAGGGAGGGAGAAACAGAGAAAAAGGGAGGGAGAGAACAAGAGAGGGAGAGACAGGAAGAGGGGGAGAGACAGAGACAGAGAAATAGGCAGAAAGAGAGGGACAGTCAGAGAGAGAGAAGGAAGGAGGGAGGCAGAGAGGGAGTGAGAGGGGGATAGAGAGAGAGGGAAAGAAGGAAGGGAAAGAGAGAATGAGAGAGAGGGAGGGAGAGAGGGAGGAACGGAGACAGGGAGAAAAGGAGAGAGGAAAGAAGAAAGAGAGAGGGAGTGAAGGAGGGACAAAAGGAGAGAGAGAAAGGGAGGGAGAGAGAGGGAGAGGTGGCATTTGAACTTCTTTACTTATGTCCTTTCACAATCCATAGGACTCAGATTTTTATCACATTATAACTTGTCATTAATATTCATTTCGTGATTGAACTCTAATTCTAATTTAAATAGTCTCTGAGATATTGAGTTTAACTACTGTATCTTTAAGAGAGAATGCATTGATGGAGAGAGACATTTTAACTCCCATCTGGAATGAGTTAACTATTATGAGTCAGAGAGACACATATAAGGCATACAGAGAAAGGACTAAGTGAACTTCTTTCCTAAGAGACTGTATGAGACAGCTCCTTGCAGAAATTTGGAAAAGACATTGAGACAGTGAGTATAACTTTTATGCTGTGGTAAAGACATCCTGAGAAGAGACTTGAGCTATCATTTGGGCCAAAATGAAAGCTAGGATTATAATTCTTGTGACCAGAGAAGTCAACAATTGCTAGACATGATAAGAGACATCTCTGGCTATGATCTTTATTATGATAAAGTGCTGAAAGACACACATTATATATAATATATAAACACACACAAATATATGTGTACTTATATATCACATTTATGTGTTACCAAATATACCAAATAACTATTGGTTATATTGCTAATCATTGAAGCAATAAACAATATTATTTAAAACTTTTGAACTATCAATTCAGTAATAATAAAAGTAAAATCTTATGGGAAAAGAGTTTTCTTTAAGTTATTTACAAACTGAAGTCAAAGCAGAAAGCTAATTGACTAATCATGAAATGTTAGAACATGCTCATTGATTAATTTAGAATCTGGTAGGAAAGAAAGATATAAGTAAAATATCAAACAGGAGGCAGGGTGGTTGGTGTGTTTTTCTTAAAAATACCCGAGAGGTACCATTTTCATTTTCACCTTAACACACACACACACACACACACACACACACACACACACACACACACACACACACACATTGGATTATTACAGATTTGTTGGCAAAGACTGTGATTAGGCATGAAGATCCAATCACTAAATCCTGCTAAACAGCAATAAAATGCTAGCTCAGCCTCCTCTCTATCATCATCATCTTCAAGAAGTTCCATCTTTGGGGGCATTTAGGTGGCTCAGTGGATAGAGAGTCCTGTGTTCAAATTTGACCTCAGCCACTTCCTAGCTGTGAGACCCTGGGCAAGTCACTTAATGTCCATTGCCTAGCTCTTGCCAATCTTCTGATCTGGAACCAATACCAAGTATAAATTTTAAGAGAAGGCAAGGTTTTTTTTTTTTAAAAGAAAAGAAAATTTGTAGCCTAAGAACTGAGAGAAATATTTCACACATGGATAAGAGAACTTTGTCCCATTCATTTTAACATGTGTATTTGACAGAATAACTTGTAAATAGATTTTTTAAAAGTAATCCCTTCAGTAAAAAAAAAAATCATTGTAACGTGCAAAACAAAGGATTAGTTGAGTGAAACTTTCTCTTGTTGACTACTTGTAGAGAATATTTGGTTTAAAGGCAGTTTCATATATTTTAAGGCAGTTATTTTAAAATATTAATATGAAGGATTCTGCCTCAGAAGTGGCTTCAGGGAATTCTGGGAAGATAGCAGCTTAGAAGCAGCAAGGCTCTAGACCTCTGTAAACCCTTCAACACCAATTAAGGACAAAGGGCTTTGAGGGGACAGAAAACCAAATCTGACAACAGAACAGAGCTGGGGGATCCTTCTACTAAACCCACCTTAAAAGGTACAGGGGAAAAAAAGCCTGAGTTCTTGAACTGTTGAGCTTAAGGGGACAGGGAAAAAGGAAGATCCCAGGGCCCCTCTCATACCTAATCTGCCAAGTCTCCAGCAGATCCTGGAATCTCTGGGTGGGTAAGGCTGCTAGTCCAGAATGTATGCCTCTCTGGCACAGCTGTGCCAGACTCAAGGCTTTGATCACAGACAACAGGGAGACAGCTGGAGGAGAAGAGCAGAAAGGGTGACTAAACACTCCATCTAACACTGTCCCCCACTACCTTCTCAAGGTTTTGGCCTCAGGGCACATCAAACTCTGCAGATCAACTCCACCCTGGCTTAATCTTATTAATACAGCAGATAAGAAGTCTTCAGAGATCAAGGAAGCCCCAATACCCCTTTACCATAGACTACAGTGAAAGTAACCAAAATCACATATTTAGATTTTACTACCAACTGGGGAAGATCTGCCATAAGCACCCACTAATCTAGTGAGTCAATAGAGCAGAACTGAATAGCCCAAACCCTCTGATCCAACAAATAATCAGAGGACCAAAATTACAGCCAATTACAGCTTCAAAGAAGGATAAAACATGAGTAAACAACAGAAAAAGAAAAAAGAAATTACAATCAACAACTTCTATCCAGGAAATGAACAAAAAGCAAATAGATCGAAGGAGGACCAGGGAATACCAAGGAAAAACACAAAAACTCCAAGGAACTGGATACAGGTTTGGAAGAAATCAAAATTCAATTAACTGAAGAACTAAAAACTCAATTAACTGGACAAATTCTGGGAAGATGGTGGTTTAGAAGCAGCAAGGCTCCAGATCTCCTCCTTAAAGCCCTTCACCACCAATCAAGGACAAAGGGCTTCCAGGGAACAGAAAACCAAATATGACAACACAACAGAGCTGGGAGATCCTCCAGCTGAACCCAAATTTAAAGGTACGTGGAAAAAAAGGAAAAGAAAAGTCTGAAGTCTTGGAACTCTCAGGCAGGAGGGGAAAGAAAGGAGGAAGATCCCAGATCCCTTCTTCCACCTAATGTGCTGAGTCACCAGCAGATCCTGGAATCTCTGGGTGGTCTGGGGCACTAGTCCTAGGGAGTGCCTCACTGGCACAGCTGTGCCAAACTCAGGGTTCTGATAACAGACAGCAGGGAGGCTGCTGGGGGAGAAACCCAGAGAGAGTGAAGGTATCCTTAATCTTGTGCTGACCCCCCCTCCCTTTCTCTGGAGGTTTTGACCTCAGGGCACTCCTAGCTGTGCAGATCAACCACACCTGGGATTAATCCTATCAGTACAGCAGACAAGAAGTCTTCAGAGGGCAGGGAAGCTCCAATACCCCTCCCCCACAGACTACAAGGAAAGTAGTTGAATTGACTTCTTTAGTTTTTACCACCAGCTGGGGAAAATCTGGCCTCAGGTCCCACTAATCTAATTAATCAGCAAATCAGAGAAGAAGCCTTCCCAGGGCTGATTAGCCCAAACCCACAGATAAAAAAATGATCAGAGGATCAAGATTACAGTCAGTTACAGGGGAGAAATAAGGAAAAAAAAAGGTGAGTAAACAACGGAAAAAGAAAAAAGACACCAAAATCAACAGCTTCTATCCAGAAATTGAACAAAAAGCAAATGGATCAGAAGAAGATAAAGGAACACCAAGAAAAAAACATAGAAACTTCAGTGAAATGGGCACAGGCTTTGGAAGAACTTAAAATTCAATTAACTCAAGAACTCAAAATTCAGTTAACTCAAGGACTCAAAACTCAAATAACTCAAGAACTCAGAAAATAATCAACAGAGGCTGAAGACAGTTGGGAAAAGGAAATACATGATTGATTTAAAACAAGAAAATAATGTCTTAAAAGCCCAAATTGACCAGCTGAAAAATGAAGCAAAGGTGAAAGATGATCTACAAAGAAAAGCAGAACAGAAGGAGAAGGACGCACAAAAATCCACGGATGGAATTCAGTCTTTAAAAACTAGAATTCAACAACTAGAAGCAAATAACTTCATGAGGCAGCAAGAATATATAAAAAAAATTTAAAAAATGAAAATTTTGAAGAAAATATGAAACACCTTATTGACACAAACACAGATCTAGAAAACAGATCTGGAAGAGACAATTTAAGAATTATTGGACGGGGGCAGCTGGGTAGCTCAGTGGCTTGAGTGTCAGGCCTAGAGAAGGGAGGTCCTAGGTTCAAATCTGGCCTCACACACTTCCCAGCTGTGTGACCCTGGGCAAGTCACTTGACCCCCATTGCCCACCCTTACCACTCTTCCACCTAGGAGCCAATACACAGAAGTTAAGGGTTTAAAAATAAACAAATAAAAAAAGAATTATTGGTCTGTCAGAACATCATGAAAAAAGAAAAATGTGGACATCATCCTACAGGAAATTATACAAGAGAACTGTCCTGACATTCGAGAACATGGGGGAAAAGTGGAAACTGAAAGAATCCACAGATCACCCCCCTACATTTAATCCACAAGTGACAACTTCCAGGATTATTATAAAAAATTCAAAAACTATAAGACCAAGGGAAAAAATATTATAAGCTGCTAAGAAGAAGTCATTCAGATACCAGGGAACCACAGTTAGGATAACACAGGATCTGACTGCATCTACATTGAAGGACCAGAAGGCATGGAATATAATATTCTGGAAAGCAAGAGAGATAGGTCTACAACCAAGAATTAACTATGCAGCAAAACTGACTATATTCTTGCAGGGCAAAGTATGGTCACTCAACATAATCGAAGACTTCCAAGCATTCATAAAGAAAAAACGGGACTTAAACAGAGACTTTGCTGCTCAAACACAGAACTCAAGAGAATCACCATTAGGTAAAATAAGAGAGTTGGGGAAAAACATAAACAAAAAAACTTTTCTTTAAGGGATCCAATTAGCTCAATTGACATATCTCAATGAGAAAAGAAGATATTGGTAACTCTTAAAAATTGTTATTACTAACAGGGTAGATAGAAGGAGTATACTTAGAGGGAACAGGGACAAACTGTATAGGATGAAATGTCCAGATATATGTACATATACATATACAACTAGAGGTAAAAAAGGAGACAATATTAAGAGAAATGGGAAAACAGGCAAAATGGAGTAAATTTATATTTCATAAAGAAGCTCATGGGGCAAACGGGGAGAAGACCAATACATTGGAAGGGCAAAGAGGTTGGAGAAAGGAAATACTTAATTATTAAGTGCATTGAAATTAACTTATAGAGGCAAGAATAATCAGATCCATTGGGGCAGTGAATTGATTCTTGCCCTATAGAAAAGTAGAAAGGTAACAAACTGTCTGGTGGGGAGGTATAAAGATAAAAAATGATAAAGGCTACTATAAATATAAAAATTAGTATTTTAGGGGCTTCCGGGTTAAGATGGCAGCAGAGTAAGAAGCAGCTCTTAACCTCTCCTGACCGAAACATACAAAACTCCTCAAGGGGACATAAAAACAAGTCCAGACGAACGGAGGAACCCCACAACAGGGCACAGCGTGGAAGGTACGTGGAATCGAGACATTTCCAGGCTATAAAGGGCTCTCACTCAATCGCGGGCTGAGCAACTGCCCCACCCCCACCCCCTCCACACTCATCTATAGCTCCAAACCCAGCTAAAAAGAAATAGGGCAAGTTTGGGGAACCCATCGAGTCATCAGCAGCTCCGGGACCTGTTCCTGAGAGCAGCTAGACTTAGGACCCCATTAAGTCAAAAAAAGCACGCGAAATCTGAGCGTGCGCGCTGGAGCAGGACGCTGGGCGCAGAGAGTGCCAGCTGAGCAGAGGCGTGGGTGGAGGCAAACACAGCCAGGAACTAAAGCCTAAGTGGGGAACCAGTGCAGACGGGTATACGACTGTGGAAGCAGCGCCCTGAGACTTGTAAAGAAACCTCCAGCAGAGGATCAAGCAAGAGGGCCCACCAGGGGGCTTGACCTTGGAAAAAACCAGAACTCAGACCTCAGGAGCCAATAGATTGCGAACAGACACTGAGCGCGAGGATAAAGCTGAGAAGCTGCTGGGCTAATGATGGTTACTCAGCATCAGGAAGTTCAGAAGAGAAAGAATAATAACAAAAAGAAGAAGTATTTAACACTCGACAGCTTTTACACAGAGAAAATCCAGACAACCAAGCAAACAGAGGAGGAGAACAAACAAGCATCCGGACCCTCCTCAAATAAGGAAAACTCCTCACAAGCTATGGAAGAGTTCAAAACTGAGATTTTGAGGAAAATGGAAGAGATCTGGCAAGAAAATAACAGTTTAAAAGGTAGAATCTTGCAATTGGAAAGTGAGGCTCAGAAATCAAATGAACTGATAAGCAAATTGAACACTAGAAATGACCAGATTGAAAAGGAAAACCAGTCCCTAAAGGCTAGAATTGAGCAATTAGAAGCTAACGATCTCTCAAGACAACAAGAACAAATAAAACAAAGTCAAAAGACTGAAAAAATAGAAGGAAATATGAAATATCTCAATGAGAGGGTGACAGACCAAGAAAACCGGTCTAGAAGAGACAATTTGAGAATAATTGGTCTTCCAGAAAAACCAGAAATTAATAGAAACCTGGACTCCATACTAACAGAAATTATTCAGCAACATTGCCCTGAAGTCCTACAACAAGAGGGCAATATAGACATTGAAAGGATTCATAGAACACCCGTGACATTTGATCCAGATAAGAAAACACCCAGAAATATAATTGCCAAATTCAAGAGATTCCAAGCAAAAGAAAAAAATCTTACAAGAAGCCAGAAAGAGATAATTCAAATATCAAGGAGCAGCAATCAGGATCACACAGGATCTGGCAGCCTCCACACTAAAAGACCGTAAGGCTTGGAATACAATATTCAGAAAGGCAAGAGAGCTGGGCCTGCAACCACGGATCAACTACCCATCAAAACTGACTA
>NW_025380822.1:0-1513 GCF_016433145.1 Gracilinanus agilis | reverse complement strand
TTAAAAACTATTTTGCCCAATTATATGGCAATAAATATAACAATCTATGAGATATGGACGAATACTTACAAAAATATAAATTGCCTAGATTAACAGCAGAAGAAATAGAATACCTAAATAATCCTATATCAGAAAAAGAAATTGAACAAACCGTTAAAGAACTCCCTAAGAAAAAATCACCAGGGCCTGATGGATTCACAAGTGAATTCTATCAGACATTCAAAGAGCAACTAATCCCAATACTATACAATTTATTTGATATGATAAGCAAAGAAAGAGTCCTACCAAATTCTTTTTATGACACAAATATGGTACTGATTCCAAGGCCAGGTAGATCAAAAACAGAGAAAGAAACTACAGACCAATCTCCCTAATGAACATAGATGCAAAAATCTTAAATAGAATACTAGCAAAGAGACTCCAGCAAGTAATCAAGATCATCCACCATGATCAGGTGGGATTTATACCAGGAATACAAGGATGGTTCAACATTAGGAAAACCATCCACATAAATGACCATATCAACAATCTAACAAAAAAAAATCACATGATTATCTCAATAGATGCTGAAAAAGCCTTTGACAAAATACTGCATCGATTCCTATTGAAAACACTGAAAAGTATAGGAATTCAAGGACCTTTCCTATAAATAATAAACAGTATATACCTAAAACCATCAATAAGCATCATATGCAATGGGGATAAATTAGAGGCCTTCCCAATAAGATCAGGAGTGAAACAAGGATGCCCATTATCACCTCTATTATTTAACATTGTACTAGAAACAATAGCACTAGCAATTAGAGAAGAAAAAGAAATTGAAGGTATCAAAATAGGCAATGAGGAGACTAAGCAATCACTCTTTGCAGATGATATGATGGTATACTTAAAAAATCCTAGAGAATCAACTAAGAAGCTTGTAGAAATAATCAACAACTTTAGCAGAGTTGCAGGATACAAAATAAATGCACATAAATCATCAGCATTTCTATATATTTCCAACACATTAGAGCATCAAGAGATAGAAAGAGAAACACCATTTAAAACCACCCTAGACAATATAAAATACTTAGGAATCTATCTACCAAAACAAACACAGGAAGTATATGAAAACAACTACAAAACACTTACCAAACAAATCAAACTAGATCTAAACAATTGGAAAACCGTTGATTGCTCATGGGTAGCACGAGCTAACATAATAAAAATGACCATTCTACCCAAATTAATTTACTTATTTAGCGCCATACCTATTAAACTACCAAAAAACTTCTTTACTGAATTAGGAAAAACTATAACAAAGTTCATTTGGAATAACAAAAGATCAAGAATATCAAGAGAAATAATGAAAAAAATATGAAGGAAGGGGGACTAGTAGTACCAGATATTAAACTATACTATAAAGCAGCAGTCATCAAAACAATATGGTACTGGCTAAGAGACAGAAGGGAGGATCAGTGGAATAGTCTTGGGGTAAATGACATCAGCAAGACAGTGTATGATAAACCCAAAG
>NW_025380821.1:0-1363 GCF_016433145.1 Gracilinanus agilis | reverse complement strand
AGCTGAAGATCCAAACTTAATAGTGGTAAATTAAAGCCAGAGCAGCAAAGGACCCATAGAGACGTACAGCAGGATGTTCTATGGGCTTCTGACAGATAACTAGCAGGTCATTCAGGCAGAAGGTTCAGAGGATGTTAAGAAACATGCATTGTGTTTGGTAACAAAGATTTGGAGCATTTGATACAAAGTCCCAACTTCAGTCCCTGGTTAAGAGAAGAGAATTTAATGAATCCTCCAGAACTATCCAACTACTTAGGTCACAGCAACCTTCCTGGGCCACAGTGGTTTGGGAAGTTTCTAGTTGGTCTAAATCCTCAAAGGATCAAACAGTACCTGAAAATGCCCAGTTTGTTTTCATGGGATCTTCCCAGGCCAGCTGTATTCTTCTGACAGAAGTCTTCAATATTCTTCATTGCTGTAATACTCTGATATACCAAACTGCATGCCTTTTGATACTGTGGCCAGTATTCTATTATACTTGATATCTTATACATGATTAATGGAATAACCATGTCTAACTCTTAAAAATTGTCATTGCAGTTATTTAAAGGATTTCATGTGATCCCTTGTTGCATGATCAATAATACAAAGGCAATAAAATAATTTTCCTTTCAATATGTATAAAATAAATTGTAGGAAATCAAAGAAAAGATGGGTCAATAAAGGTTTCTAGGTGAGAAAGTATGAGATTCAGAGATACAGTGGATTTGTGGAAGCTGTTCTACCACTTCCTGTGAAATTTCATTTTTATACCTTTCTTAGTCACACAAATGCTGGGAAAACTTACATTTTAAAATCAAAACAGAAAAACTCAAGGTTATACTGGTTACATAAAATGTTGGCATGCAAAACATTTCTGCATATAGATTATATTCAGTCTAAACAATTTTCAAGGTTACCAAAGCTTTACTTTATCTAAATTTTATTTTTATAAAAAGAACCTTCAACATATTTCAAAAATGGATTAGAGTGTGAGAATCCTCAAATTCGGGGGACAATTCTAATGTGGGAAAGTAGTAAAGTGTGAGAATATTTGGGTTCATTGCGTTAAATTCAGCATGAGAAAGGATTGAGGCAAAAAGGTTTTTGTTTTGCCCTGCTATCCTTCATTGAGACAAAGAAAAAAGCAGCTTCTCCTGTCTTGTTTCTTACTAAGGGTAGGAGCTATTAAATCGTTAAATGCTCGTTTATCATAGAGTGTTATGTGGAATTCTATAAGTGGATTTATATAAAAGGAATTTATATCTATACTACAAAACTTGAGTCTATCCTAAAAATATAGATTATAATAATTTTAATAATAAAAAGTGTTAGTCAGAAGAGAGTCACACAGTGGGGTCTGATTGGGTTATCCATCCATTCT
>NW_025380820.1:0-1829 GCF_016433145.1 Gracilinanus agilis | reverse complement strand
TCTGGAAAGCTATCTGACTAATGAATGGCTTTTATTATTCACAATTTAGGGGTTGGGGAAAGGGGTGAAGGGCAGAGGGATTTGGGGGTTCCCTCTTCTCTATTTCTATGGAGTCCACCACTGGGAAGAGACACCTTTGGGGTTCCCACTCTTTGACCAGGGAATCGTGGTCTCAGTGTCCAAAGAAAGATTCTCAGGAAGCCCTCAGGACTGGATTCGAGCTGAGATGTTCTCCTCCTCCCTCTCCCAGTCCCTCTGCCTGAAGTCCCTTCCTCCTCCTTTTTCCTCCAGAGCCTTTCCAGAATCCTCTTTAGTCTCAACTGTCACCAACTGTCAGCCACTCCTTCTTCTGGCTCCTTTTAGCCCATCCCCCTTGCACAAATCCCATCCTTACAGTATCCCGGTTTTGTCCCACTTATTTCATTCATATTATCCCACTTAATTCATTCATCATTATTTCCTGTTCCTATATTATGTTCCCCTTTCCTCCAAAATAATAAATCCTTATCTTGTCTTATCACTATACTAATTATCTCTCTATTCCTATTCTAAGACAGGTTTTGGAGAGGTTGATAGGGGGATGAGGGTTGCAATATTTACAGTGTGTAAAACAATTTTGTAACAAGAAAAGTTTTCCATTGAACACAGTGTCTAAGTTTACAGTGTAACAATTTTCTTGTCCTTAAATTCTTCTAAGTTATTATTTAACCCATCTATGATTTTAACAGAATTTTAACTTGTTTCTACTTTTAATATATGTTTATCAAGTAATGCAATACAACTATCTTATTATTCCTAGCTGTTATCAAATTTTGTTTAAACTACCTATGTTTTAAATGCAATGTTAGTTTTTATATTGAGAATCTATTTTAGTATGTTAGTATTCTTAGTTATCTATCAAACAACGCTTACATATTTTATTTTTATGATTTCCCTGCACTAGCTTGCTAAAAGTTTTTAAACTTCCCTAGTTCTTTCTGCACTTTCCCTATGTCTAATGTTCTAATTATCTGCTAAATTGTTAGTATGCCACAGTATCTACATGGTTAGGGACTATTATTTACAATTCTACTCTACTTTTTCCAATCTATATTACAGGTATAAATAAAATTTACATTATTTACTGGCCATTATTTATAGGAACATAAGATAGGAATAGGAAATAGCGATGCATGAATTAAGTGGGAAAACCGGGATACTGTAAGGATAGGATTTTTGCAAGGGGGGTGGGATAAAAGGAGCCAGAGAAGGAGTGGCTGACAGTTGGTGACACTTGAGACCAGAGAACATTCTGGGTAATTCTCCAGAGGAAGGAGGAGGAGGAAAAGGGTTCTGGAGGTGGACAACCCAGCTTGGATCCAGTTCAGAGGGCTTCCTGAGGATATTTCTTTGGATATTGAAACCTTGATTCCCTGGTCAAAGATTCCATCGCATCTCACCCAGCAAAACTTCAATTGTCGAGTCAGCTAAGTTTTGGATTCCATTTTGGGAGCAATCTCTTAGTCTCCTTCACCTATTACTCAACCTTGCTGAGAGACTCCCTTTCAGTCAAACTTAAAAATATAGAAAGGGATAGAAACAGAAAACTAGAAATAGAAACAGAAGAAGAAGTGGGGGGAGAAGAAGCTTGGGAGTGGGAACCCCAAAGGTGTCCCTTCCCAGTGGTGGACTCCATAGAAATAGAGAAGAGGGAACCCCCAAATCCCTCTGCCCTTCACCCCTTTCCCCAACCCCTAAATTGTGAATAATAAAAGTCATTCATTAGTCAGATAGCTTTCCAGAATGCCTGAGAGATAACGAGGGGGAGGGGAAGCACAGCTTAGTCTGGC
>NW_025380819.1:0-1099 GCF_016433145.1 Gracilinanus agilis | reverse complement strand
CTGTTTGCCTCAGTTTCTTCATCTGTAAAATGAGCTGGAGAAATAAATGGTAAAGCACTCCAGTATCTTTGCCAAGAAAACCCTAAGTGGGATCACAAAGAATTAGATACAACTGAAAATGACACAATAAAAAATTCTAAAATGAAGTCACTCACATCAAAATAGGGAAAATATAGTATCTATCTGATTTTCACAAGATTTTAGGCACATTCTTATTTTTAAAGTTATTACAGAGACCCTACAAAAGGACTATTTCACTGCACGACCCAGTCAGTCTCCAGTGGGCAATACTCTTAAATTTGTGAATGAATGCTCTATGACTTCTGAAGACCAAGGAGAAAATTCTAGGGGAAATCTATGACCCTGACACAGTCTTCCATTTTTATCCTGATCACATTATGTTTCTGTCCTGTGAGGTGTGAGTTTTGTTGGGAAAGGTTAAACCTTCAGGCATTTCACAGTCTGAGAATGAATGACCAAAAGCTTCAAGATTATGCCCTGGTTGACTATAGCATTATTTCCTGTGTACAGGCACAACAACAAAACCTAGAGAAGATTGATTTCCTCTTAATTCTGAGTCTTGGCTAGGAGACCAGATTTTGGAGACCCGGGCACAAAGCCCAAGTTTAATTTGTCCCAAGAAAGGATATCAAGTGCAACCACTTAAGCAAATAAAAGAGGACAGAAGTAGAAACAGAGGCAATTTCCCAAATTTGAAATTGGCCAGGAAAATAAGCATAACAAAAGATCTCATGAGGCCTTTAAAGAGCAAAAGTGGTCAAGATCTAGGCTTTCAATTTCTATATAAAACAATCTGACACTCTTGCTCCTTCCCCACAAGATGTGGGAGACAGAATTATCTACAAGAAGGAATGCTGGCTCAAGATAGTTACTAGGTATAGAAGCAAAGAGAGGAATACTATATTTTCCCTATTTTGATGTGAGTGACTTCATTTTAGAATTTTTTATTGTGTCATTTTCAGTTGTATCTAATTCTTTGTGATCCCACTTAGGGTTTTCTTGGCAAAGATACTGGAGTGCTTTACCATTTGTTTCTCCAGCTCATTTTACAGATGAAGAAACTGAGGCAAACAGGGTT
>NW_025380818.1:0-3603 GCF_016433145.1 Gracilinanus agilis | reverse complement strand
ATCTCTGCCCTCCTTAATTTGTTAATATATGCATTCAAGGATATAAAATTCCCCATGAGTACTGCCTTGGCTGCATCCCACAGAGTTTGGTAGGATGTCTCATCATTGTCATTCTCTTCAATGAAATTGTTGATTTTTTCTATGATTTCTTCTTTGACTAATTGGTTTTGGAGAATCATATTGTGTAATTTCCAATTGTTTTTAGATTTGCCTGCCCAGGTGCCTTTACTAATTATTATTTTTATTGCATTATGATCTGAGAAGGTTACATTTATTATATCTGCTCTTTTGCATTTATTTGCAATGTTTCTATGCCCTATTACATTGTCAATCTTTGTGAATGTACCATTTGCAGCTGAAAAGAAGGTATATTCCTTTATGTCCCTATTTATTTTTCTCCACATATCAATTAAATCTAATTTTTCTAGGACTTCATTCACTTCTCTTACCTCTTTCTTATTTATTTTTTGGTTTGATTTATCTAGATCTGAAAGAGGAATATTTAGATCTTCCACTATTATGGTTTTACTATCTATTTCCTTCTTGAGCTCTGCCAGTTTCTCCTTTATGAATTTGGATGCTATACCACTTGGTGCATATATATTGAGCAGTGTTCTTTCCTCATTGTTTATACTGCCTTTAATCAGGATGTAATGACCTTCCCTGTCTTTTTTAAACATATCTATTTTTACCTTGGCTTTGTCAGAGATCATAATAGCCACTCCTGCCTTCTTTTTCTCATTTGATGCCCAAAAGATTTTGCTCAAGCCCTTAACCTTAAACTTGTGTATGTCTACCCGCCTCATATGTGTTTCTTGTAGACAACATATGGTAGTATTTTGGTTTCTGATCCACATTGCTATTTGCTTCCGTTTTATGAGCGAGTTCATCCCATTCACATTCAGAGTTACAATTATCAGTTGTGCATTCACTGACATTTTTGTATCCTTCCCTAGACCCACCCCTTCTTCTTACACTATTTTCTTTTAAACCAGAGGTTTGCTTTGAGCCAGTATCCCTTATCCCCTCCCTTGATTGACTTCCCTTTCTGCCCCCTCCCTTATCAATTCCCTCTTTTTTTTTAAAGGCCTAATGAATTCTCTCCCCCTTCTTCTCCTCTTCCTTTTTTGATTTCCCCACTCCCCTGCTCCCTTTGGTTTATCCCTTCTGCCTTTCTCAGTAGGGTTAGATAGAACTTTTATCCCAATGGATAATAAAGCTACTCTTCCCTCTCCGGGTTGATTACACTGGGAGTAAGGTTTTATTATTACCTCTTAATGCTGTCTTCTTCTCCTTTCTATAATAGTATTTATCCCCTCCCCTTCTCATGCCCTCTTTGTGTGTAATAGAATATCCTATTTTTCTTATTTACTTAGATTTTTCTTGGTGTCCCCTACTATTCCCTCCCCTCTTTCCCACCCCCCATGTCATTTAGACCAATTAATATCCTGTCCTCTCCCTATGAATTATTCTTCTGGTTGCTATAATAGTGAATATTATAATTGTGAATAGAGTTCACTACAGAGAATTATACCTAGCATTTTTCCACATAGGAATACAGATAATTAGATTTTATTTAAGCCGTTAAAGAGTCAAATTTAAAAAATTATGTGTTTTCTTTCTTTTCCTTCTGTTTCTTATTTACCTTTTCATGTTTCTCTTGCTTTTTGTTGTTGGGTATTAAACTTTCCATTTAGTCCTGGTCTCTTTTGTGCAAAAACTTGGAATTCTTCAATTTTGTTGAATGCCCATACTTTCCCCTGGAGGTATACAGTCAGTTTCGACGGGTAGTTGATCCATGGCTGAAGGCCCAGCTCTCTTGCCTTTCTGAATATCGTATTCCAAGCCTTGTGGTCTTTTAGCGTGGAGGCTGCCAGATCTTGTGTGATCCTGATTGGTGCTCCTTGATATTTGAATTGTCTCTTTCTGGCTTCTTGTAAGATTTTTTTTCTTTTACTTGAAAGCTCTTGAATTTGGCTATTATATTCCTAGGTGTTGACTTTTCTGGGTCCAGTGTAGAGGGTGATCTATGGTTCCTTTTAAGGTCTATATTACCCTCTTGTTGTAGAACTTCAGGGCAATTTTGCTGTATAATTTCTTTAAGTATGGAGTCCAAGTTTCTATTAATTTCTGCTTTTTCTGGAAGACCAATGATTCTCATATTGTCTCTTCTAGACTGGTTTTCTTGGTCTGTCACTTTCTCATTGAGATATTTCATGTTTCCTTCTATTTCATCAGTCTTTTGACTTTGTTTTATTTGTTCTTGTTGTCTTTAGAGATCATTGGCTTCTAATTGCTCAATTCTAGCCTTTAGTGACTGGTTTTTGGTTATAATCTTTTGGTTTTCCTTTTCAATCTGGTCATTTCTGGTCTTCAGTTGACTTATCTCACTTTCCAATTGTGAAATTCTGCCTTTTAAGCTGTTATTTTCTTGCCAGATCTCTTCCATCTTCCTCAACATCTCATTTTTGATCTCTTCAATAGCTTGTGGCCAGTTTTCATTTTTTGGGAAGGTTTGGATACTTGTTTGTCCTCCTCTGTTGTCTGAATTTTCTCTATGTAAAAGTTGTTGAGTGTTCCAGAGTTTTTCTTGATAATCTTTTTCTTCTGGGGTTCTCGGCTTGCCATTGTTAGCCCCGCCCCTTTTCAGCTTTGTCTTCACACTCAGGGTCTGCCTGCACTTTCTAAGCTCCTGAGGGCTCTGGTCTCCTTGTCCTCGGGGTCAAGCCTCCTGGTAGTCCCTGGTCTGCCCCTCTGCCTGAGGCTCCTTCAGCAGTCTCAGGGGCTGCTTCCATAGCCTCGCTTCCATCTGCACCGGGTCCCTTCTCGAGGTCCAAGCCTGGGCTAGAGATCTTTGTCCACACCTAGGGCACTACCTTCACCCCCGCAGGCACTCGGGAAAGTCCGTGTGCTCAAGATCTTTGTCTGCGCCCAGTGTAATGCCTTCACCCATGCAGATGCTTGGGAAAGTCCCTCCATTAGAGATCTTTGTCCTCGCCTAGGGCAATGTCTTCACACATGCAGACGCTGGGGAAAGTCCGTGTGCACCCCCTAGCCACCTGGGGTCCCACGTCTTGCAGCTCTCAGGTACAAGCCCTGGGGCTGCTAGTGATTTACTCATTGCCCCATCCTGTTTTCACTCCCGTGTGTTGGCCTTGGTGCTGTGTGTGGTGTGTGTGTCTGTGTGTGGGGGGGGGGGTGGATGGGCTTCTTCCTCTCGCATTTTAGTGAGAGCTGTTTCACCCCTTTATAGCGCGGAAATGCCCCAATTCTGCGTACCTTCAATGCTGTGCCCTGTTGTGGGGTTCCCTTGTACGTCTGGACTCATTTTTTATGTCCCCTTGAGGAGTCCTGTATGCTTTGGTTAGGAGTGATCGAGCAGCTGCTCCTTGCTCTGCCGCCATCTTAACCGGAAGTCGAGACAATAAGCTTTTGAGACAAGAACTCACTCTTTGACAAAAACTGGGAAAACTGGAAAACAATATGGATAAAATCAGGTCTAGGTCAACATCTCATACCCTGTAACTATTTTGGCATTCAAATTCAAAATGGGTAGATGACTTAAATATAGTGAAAATCATAAATAAATTAGGTGAACATAGA
>NW_025380817.1:0-3252 GCF_016433145.1 Gracilinanus agilis | reverse complement strand
AGAACACTGTACACAGAGACTGATATACTGTGGTAAAATTGAATGTAATGGACCTCTGTACCAGCAGCAATACAATGACCCAGGACAATTCTGAGGGATTTATGGTAAAGACGCTACCCACATTCAGAGGAAGGACTGCAGGAGAGGAAACATATAAGAAAAACAACTGCTTGAACGCATGGGTCGGGGTGGACATGATTGAGGGTGTGGACTCGAAACTACCACACCAATGCAACTACCAACAATTTGGAAATTGGTCTTGATCAAGGACACATGACAAAACTAGTGGAAATGTGCATCGGCCAACGGTGGGGGGTGGGGCGCGGGGGGGGGGGTTGAAGGGGAAAGGTGGAGCATGAATCATGTAACCATGTTAAAAATGAATATTAATAAATGTTTTAAAAAAACACATTATTATAAAAGAAAATGCATGGCTATACTGCACTCACAATATGTTTTCATATCACTCTGAATTGATTCACAATTAATTAGGTAGTCAGGATCATATTGACCCAAATGGTCTGAAGTAAGACTAAGGCCATGAATACCAACTCTAATACCCTAGCAACTGATGAGGCTCCTTTTTATTTCCCACTATAAAGCTGCCATACCTATTTGTGTGAATGTATCGCATCTTTCTACTCTTTTGCTTGGGCAAAGACTTTCCTTCAGGTTAAAAAATACTTCTTATTTCTCCTATTTAAAATCCTTCTCATACCTCAAAGTGTAGCTTAGTTATCACAGTCTTCCCTCATTTAAACTAAAAGTGATCCTCAGTTAAAACATCTCCTCTCCATTCTGAAATTTTCTCTGAGCACTTTGCCCTTATCTCTTCCATTATTTCATGTTGTCTTGTGTCATGTTTGCTTACATGTATATATTTTATTCCACCATCTATTGGACTGAAAACTCCTTCAGGTCTGAGGCTGCATTGTTTTTGTCTTGGTAACTCAAGCTCCCAGCATAATGCCTTGCACATAGTAGTCACTTTATAAATATTCATTAGACTTAGCTAAATTGAAAAATAGAATAACAAGGTAAGAAATATCATTAATGTAAGTGTACCTAATGAAAAAAAAAGGAGGAAGGGAAATGGGTTGAATTAGAGACAGAGAGAGGAGAAATGGATGTCACTTAGGTTTTAAATATTTCTGTAGAGTGTCATCCAGACCATCTGAATTTCTTCTGATCTCACTTTAGAGTTATCTAGGCAGAACCAAGCAGATATGGCCCTTTTCCTTTCTTTCCAGGCTGCCATTTTTTTTTACATGTGTCATTGTAGATCAGGAATTCTTAACCATTTTTTTTAACATTTATTAATAATCATTTTTAACATGGTTACATGATTCATGCTCCTACTTTCCCCTTCACCCCCTGCACTCTCCCCACCCATGGCCGATGCACATTTCCACTGGTTTTGTCATGTGTCCTTGATCAAGACCAATTTCCAAATTGTTGGTGGTTGCATTGGTGTGGGAATTTCGAGTCCACATTCCCAATCATGTCCACCCCGACCCATACGTTCAAGCAGTTGCTTTTCTTATGTGTTTCCTCTCCTACAGTCCTTCCTCTGAATGTGGGTAGCATCTTTACCATAAATCCCTCAGAGCTGTCCTGGGTCATTGCATTGTTGCTGGTACAGAAGCCCATTACATTCGATTTTACCACAGTATATCAGTCTCTGTATACAATGTTCTTCTGGCTCTGCTTCTTTCGCTCTGCATCAGTTCCTGGAGGTCTCTCCAGTTCGCCTGGAACTTCTCCAGTTTGTTATTCCTTTTAGCACAATAGTATTCCATCACCCGCATATACCACAGTTTGTTCAGCCATTCCCCAATTGAAGGACATACCCTCCTTTTCCAGTTTGTTGCCACCACAAAAAGCGCAGCTATAAATATTTTTGTACAAGTCTGTTTATCTATGATCTCTTTGGGGTACAAACCCAGCAATGGTATGGCTGGATCAAAGGGCAGGCATTCTTTTATAGCCCTTTGAGCATGATTCTAAATTGCCAGCCAGAATGGCTGGATCAGTTCACAACTCCACCAGCAATGCATTAATGTCCCAATTTTGCCACATCCTCTCCAACATTCATTACTCTCCCCTTCTTTCATTTTAGCCAATCTGCCAGGCTGCCATTTTGATGCAAGTCCCATGATGCTATGCGATTGCAACTGTATGTCATGATGTTCATTTTAGCCTCTTCTAAGCTTAATCCATCCCTGGTGGCTACTTCTGCGGTTTCAGTCTTGATGCAGAGCTTTTTGCATTGACCTTGTACAGTTATAAATGTTTTAACATCCATAAAAAAGTGCACTCACATAAAGAGTAACAGAAAACATCAAACACAAGGAAGTTGAAGTAAGATCTGATGCCATGCAAAATGAGTTTGCCGCCTAGCCTGATATTACTCTTATCCTTTGCCTCCTTGAATTTAATGGTAGTGGGCACAATTATTGCTTCTTTTTTAGAGGGCATTACATTATTGTAACCACCAGTAAGTTTTAGCATAACATTTTTATTTCTGTTTCGAATGAGGTTGTTTTCTAAGCTCTTTCAGAGAGGGGAAATAGGCCTTTGCAGAATTTTTAAAACCTCTGAAAGAAGACAATGTCTCCCACCATTCACTGACAGACCATGCATGGAGGGCAGAATGACTATGAGCATCTGGATTTTATTTTCTTTTAAGGAAAATATGAAGTATAAGTTCATGTGAAGATCTCCTCTTTTTGTTGTTGTTTTTGTTAAGATATTTTAAAACAGAGTAAAAATAAAACTTTAAAAGCACCATCAAAGGTATAAATTCACCTCTTGCTTTTTGGGGTTATAACACAGTTTTGAAAAGGCTTCTGATGGACCTGAGAGACCCAACTAGGCATTTAAAGGAATAGCACCTTAACTTGACAATTATGTGGAAATTGAATGAGATCCTTGGTGATTTGGAATTGCCAGGGTTTTGTTTGTTTCTTTGTGGATGGATAGACCTTTTTAATAGCTATATTTTTAGCACTGCATTATCTAGTGGATAGATTTTATATTAACTCTCTTTTAAATCATATTTCATCCATATTTTTAAATTTTTATTTCAAATTCTGAGTTTTTTCCTTCCTTCTATCCCTCCTAAATACCAACTCTTCTCTCTTGCCCTTCCTCCCTCTCTCTCCCTTTTTCCTTTCTTCCCTTTCTGCCTTCCTCCTTTCTTCCCTCCTTCCCTCCCTCCCTCCCTTCCTTTCTTCCTTCTTTCCTTCCTTC
>NW_025380816.1:0-6488 GCF_016433145.1 Gracilinanus agilis | reverse complement strand
CTAGCCAAATTATATCACCTATGTTCACTATTTCACTAGTCCTTAAAGATTAATTGAATAGATTGGGATTAGAATTGAGATTATAATGTAATAGTCAAAGCTATTAGGAAAAAGACAATTCAAATATTATTAATCTGTTATTATAAAATATTATAGGAAATTCACATACATTATAACACAAGAAATTAATTTGGATTCTCATAATATTTGTGATTTGTAGTAATGCATTCAAATCCAGAATATAAAATCATAATAAAATGCATAACCCTCATAATAATTAGATATCATTGTTAATATGTACCTGATTGTTATGGCATTAATATTATTATAATGACTTTTACTTTGTATTGATATTGATGCAATTAAAACTAATTAACAAACTTGTCAATATTATAACATATTATAATGAAGAATGCATTTAACTAGAAATACTGATCATCTCAGTAATCATAAGGGACCTGAAATAAAACAATTATTTCCAAATGTAAGAATATTCCAAGATAACTGGTTGCAAATTTTGAAGTTTTTAAATCAATAACCTTTGAAGAGTAATTTTATATCAAGATCAAAACATGTAAAAATTACAAGTACAATAATTTAAATAGTCAAAAAAACTGCTAGTGAGGAAAGGAATTTTCCTTGCTTCTAAAAGAATGAGAACTTCTAACAAACTTATTAACCCCTTCCTTAAAGTAAATTTAGAACCTAAAGGGGTAATTCGTAGCCTTATTGAATTATGATGTGATGTAGACAATAATGTTGCAAGCAAAGCTATTACTAATATTGGGTTTTAAGGAAATTGTTATTGAATGTTATCAAATCATGTACCTTACTTTGTGAAAACTGAAAACATATGTTCAAATGTAAACTAAGTGTAAAAGCTATTTGTTAAAAATTGATCATGCCTATTTGCAATAATATATGATTTGTATTATGAACAAAAGGTTTAAAGTAAACTGACTATCACAATAAGTTAAGGGACTAACCAACCCATGCCTTGACCCTCTCTAATCAAGAGAATAGTAATGAAAACTTAATTCCAAGCAAAGTTGTTCACTCTTTTTCTATATTACTGGAAAGAATTACTAGATAATTTATTCATTGAGAAATTGTTGAAAAGGAAAATTTGTTTATCATATTTTGTAACATTATAATTTTTCATTGTGCATGTAAATCTTGGAAACCTTACAAATGCTATTGTAATAATTACTGTTTAAGGTAAAAGTCATTGGATTTGCAATTGATATTACTCATTTATGGATCATTGAATTGGATTCACCATTCAAAAGAATGATATCACTGATAAATAATCTCTGACTCTTACCTCAAGTCAAACAATGTTATACTCCCTTCCTTCCTTTTTCCTTATTCAAAGCAAAGTGATATAAAAATTGAAGCCCCAGAAATTCGAATATGTAAAGCAAGGCAATATGTTCCATGGTTTACTTATGAAACTGGTACCCATCCCAAGTGTTGTTTCAGTGAAAGTTAGTTTGAACCTCTTATAAATAATTTGTATAACTTCTGACCATCAATTTGAATAACTAATTACAAATACAAAGAAACAAATAATACCTCAGAATTATAATATGGGGATCGAGGTTTTATTCATAAAGGAAACAGATCTGAGTTTTGGGTGAAAGATATTTCACTAAATCTAAACTATATATAAAATTTTGAATTTTTAAAACAGTTTTTACTTAAAAGACATTGTATTTTTCCCTGAATTTTTAATTTTCTTATTGCTTTTCTCTTTAATTTTTTTATATAATAATTTTTCCCCTTTTTCTCATATTTTATACTTAAAGTACATAAAATCAATGTTGATTCTTTTTGATTTTACAGTAATATAAGTTTAATATTAAAGTACACCCACAAAGCCTTGGTCTGTGGAAACCTGCCATGAATTGGTAAATATTGTGGGACTATAATTAATGATTCTGTCTGATTCCAGGAGAAAGGAACAAAACAGCCACAAGATCAAGGAGACCACCCAGTCCAATGGGATTGGTAAGAAACTGCACAGTGCCTAGCACCACAAGGTCAAAAAAGACTGTACCAATCCATGAAGGATTGACAAAACTTTCTCATGACAATATCAAAGGACTTAAACTTAGTGACTGGGGTTTGGGGTTGCAGTTTTTCTGACATATGTTAGAGACTAGACTTCCTTGAACTTCATCCTAGGTTAAGTACCAAAGATTGGCCATAATCCTGGCTCAAGTGCAGGCAAATCAGACCAGGGAAAGACACTTCCCTTTCTCACAAAATATTTGGTCCTTTTCTTGCTCTTATAAGTGTGGTAACGTTTTGAGACCTGGCTTCTAATTGGGTAATTGCACCACTGCTAAAATCACTTTACTTGGGCCTTGATTCAAGGACGTGCTATAAGTTTAATTTTTCCCTACATTTTTGCCCATAAGACTTTGATATTTTGCATTTCATTCACAAGGTATTTTCTTTTCTCTTTTATTTGAATTTTTTAAATTTTTAAAATTTCTTTTACCAATTGATTCACACAACACCAAAACCTCAGTCATATATCTTTAACTGATCTGGATGTTAGCCTTAACCCTCTTCAGGGGAGAATGTGTGTTTTATAATTTATAATGTAAAGTTGAAATTCTTCTGAGAATAATTTCAGGATAAGAGGTTTGCCACCTCCCCAGAATCCAGACGATGAACCTGTTTGAAAGAAGACACCATGAAGATGCCTGCAGAGACCTACACTGCATTAAGAAGATCCCATAATGAACTTTGGGGTGCAGTTAATTGAAATATGGGGAATTGAATGCATCTGTTTTGAATGTACACTCATGCCAAAGGGGACTGCCCCCTAATTGGCTTTTTGTCAATGTGTCTAGTAATCATTTGATCATTGTTTTTGTCCTCTTTTCTTTTTACCCCCAAATTTGTGTAACTTAAAAGTTAGTTATGTTTGCAAGAGCCTACAGGAAGACCACCTTTCCTTGGATCTCATAAGAGAGATTCACACAGCCCAACATGTGGATACCCTCTCAAAAAATGTTTCCCTTGCCCTTCTGACCCAAGAGAACATAGATAAGGGATTAGAAGCAAGAATCAATGTTCTTGAAGAGGCTGTTTTACACATTGGCAACCAATTACAAAACATTAAAGTCAGGTTTAAAGCAAGGTGTCATGCAGAATTTAAATGGATCTGCGTGATTCCCCTTGTCTATAATCAAACAGATGTTCCTTGGGAAAAAATACAACAGCATATTTTTGGTGTATGGAATCACTCAGAAGCCTCTATTGATCTAAAAATGTTATATGACAAAATTATGGAGATCAGTCATTCTTCTGTTTCCGATTCCATTCCCAACATGGCTTCTTCATTTATTGAGGGTCTTTCATCTTACATCTCTCATACTAATCTAATACCCACTCTCAGTAATGCTGGATTTGCCCTTTTCGTATTCCTTATGGTTCTGTTTTGCTTTCCATTTCTCATTAAATCACTCAGTTCCACAATAAGACAAATTCAAATTGAACTAAAATCTCTTCAATTTAAAACAAAAGAAAAAGACATTAAGAGCAATAGAGAGACACGTGGTCCTTTATCATAATCTATAAATCTGAAAAGAATCCTTTTGTACTCTCTACACTCTCTACAACTGATAGTTGTGACCACTCTCTAACTTCTTTTAAAAAAAAGGGGGGGGATTATGTTGAGAGCCATTGGATGTAGAAATGCCATTGGAGAAAAAGGATCAAATTTAGGGCCTGTTATCTGGATTCCCTCCGTGACCAATCCAGGCTGAAGCAGTCTTTGTGTTTGGTTCTGGTCACCTGAGCCCCGAAAAGCTCTGGTACCAGCAGGTAGGTTAATCCAAAAACAACTTGATCCCTCCAAGAGGCTATTAGGAGTCATTTAGAGAAACAGCGTCTGTAACAGATATTTTATCTGGATCCCATTACAAAATCATCGGCAAGTAAAACTGTGTGTATGGTTTTTCTGCACTGCATGTCAGGACAGACAGAATGGGCCATCTAAGATAAAAATCTGAGGCTCCTCTTTTGACTCAGTCTTTGATCCCCACCTTTCTTAGAATTCTTATTGGAGAGCTTTGAAGTGGCAGACCAGCATCTACTGAGTTGATGATTCCTTTCCTTGATAATTGAGAAGCCTGAATCCTAACAAATGTTACTTAGATAAGATTGCATATTTAGATTAGAACTAGTGCCTTTAGTCTGGACTTCATTTGGCCAAATGCAGGATTCGATTGGTGAGCATCTCCATGGGGTATTTCTGCTCCCAGAATTATCCCCTACTAAGTTGGTGGTGGGAATTTGACCATTTGTCTTTGCATCTTTACTCTTTAGACTTCAATGGGTTATGTGTGATTTATTACCCCTTCACAACTGTGACTCTTTTTGTTCTTTGCTTGAAATCAGAATATAATAAACTCCCAAGCCCACAGAATTAAGAACAGTATGGGCTAACCACTAATCTAGTTGTTTTCATTTTCTTTCTCCTGCTTTAACCATCCTATGCCACCACGCCACTCAGGACCACAAAAATCATATAGAGGATGGCCCCCTATAGAGGTGAGGTCTCCCTTTTCATCTTTGATACTGTCAATTTGGTTTTCTTCTTTCCTTTTTTTATTAGATTGACCAGTAGTTTGTCTATTTTATCTGTTTTTTCAAAATACCAGCTTCTAGTCTTATTTATCAATTCAATAGTTCTTTTACTTTTTTTTTAAACCCTTGTACTTCGGTGTATTATCTCATAGGTGGAAGATTGGTAAGGGTGGGCAATGGGGGTCAAGTGACTTGCCCAGGGTCACAAGCTGGGAAGTGGCTGAGGCCGCATTTGAACCTAGGACTTCTTGTTTCTAGGCCTGACTCTCACTCCACTGAGCTACCCAGCTGCCCCCTAGTTCTTTTACTTTTGATTTTATTAATTTCTCCCTTAATTTTTAGTATTTGTAATTTAGTTTTCATCTGGGGGGTTTTAATTTGCTTGATTTCTAATTTTTTGAGTTGCATACCCAATTCATTAATCTCTGCCCTCCTTAATTTGTTAATATATGCACTCAAGGATACAAATTTCCCCTTGCATACTGCCTTGGCTACATCCCACAGAGTTTGGTAGGATGTCTCATCATTGTCATTCTCTTCAATGAAATTATTGATTGCTTCTATGATTTCTTCCTTGACAAATTGGTTTTGGAGAATTATATTGTTTAATTTCCAATTGGTTTTTGATTTGCCTGACCAGGTGCCCTTACTAATTATTATTTTTATTGCATTATGGTCTGAGAAGTTTACATTTATTATTTCTGCTCTTTTGCATTTGTTTACAATATTTCTATGCCCTATTACATGGTCAATCTTTGTGAATGTACCATGTGCAGCTGAAAAGAAGGTGTATTCCTTTTTGTTCCTATTTATTTTTCTCCACATATCTATAAAATCTAATTTTTTCTAGGACTTCATTCATCTCCCTTACCTCTTTCTTATTTATTTTTTGGTTTGATTTATCTAGATCTGAAAGAAGGATATTTAGATCTCCCACTAGTATGGTTTTAATATCTATTTTCTTCTTGAGCTCTGCCAGTTTCTCCTTTACGAATCTGGTTGCTATGCCATTAGGTGCATACATATTAAGCAATGTTATTTCCTCATTGTCTATACTGCCTTTAGTCAGGATGTAAAGACCTTCCCTGTCATTTTTAATCATTTCTGTTTTTACTTTGACTTTGTCAGAAATCATAATTGCCACTCCTGCCTTCTTTTTCTCATTTTAGGCCCAAAAGATTTTGCTCAAGCTTTTTACCTTATACCTTTATATGTCCACCCACCTCATATGTGTTTCTTGTAGACAACATATGGTAGGATTTTTGTTTCTAATCCACTCTATTTCCTTCCTTTCTATGGGTGAGTTCATCCCATTCACATTTAGAGTTATAATTATCATTTGTGTATTCGCTGAACAATTTGGTATCCTCCTCTAGTTCTACCCCTTCTTCTTGCACTATTTCCTTTTAAACCAGGGGTTTGCTTTATGCCAGTAACCCTTGTCCCCTCCCTTGATTTACTACCCTTTCTACCACCTCCTTTATTATTCCCCTCATTTATTTTTAAGGCCTAATGAATTCCCTCCCCCTTCTTCTCCCCTCACTTTTATTACCTCTCCACTCCCCTGCTCCACTTGGTTTATCCCTTCTGACTTTCTCAGTAGGATTAGATAGAGTTTTATATCCCAATGAATAAAGCTACACTTCCCTCTCATGGTTAATTGCACTGAGAGTAAGGTTTAAATATTACCTCTTAATGCTCTCTTCCTCTCCTTCTTATAATAGTATTCATCCCTTTCCCTTCCCATGCCCTCTTTGTGTGTAATAGAATATCATATTTTTCTTATTCATTGAAGTTTCTCTTGGTGTTCTCTACTATTCACCTCCCTCTTTCCCACACCTATATCATCTTAGACCATTTCGTATTCCAACCTCTCCCTATGA
>NW_025380815.1:0-9545 GCF_016433145.1 Gracilinanus agilis | reverse complement strand
ACACAAAATATTGGCTTCAAAATAGACCAAGGCCAAGGCTGAATTTTTACTAGGTTCTTATCAGAAAGCGAAGTTGGGGAGTATCTTGGCCTTAGCTTTAACAGGCAGCAGCATTCCTTGCTGTTAACAATGTTAACCCTTTAAATTCAGGTTTGATAGGAACTTAAAGCTTTTCAGTAAGGCCATAATACTTTTCAAGAAGAAATCACAAGGATCACAAAAGAGGTCAAAAGAGGAGTCTCAGATTTTTATCTATTCTCTTATTGGCTTCCCACATATTCTCCCTTTTCTTTTAAATTGAAAAGGGCATCCACCTGTTGGGCTGTGTTAGTTTCTCTTATGAGGGCCAAGGAAAACTTTTAAGTTACACAAATTTGGGGATGAAAAGAAAAGAGGACAAAAACAATGATCCAATGATTGCTAGGCGCATTGACAAAAAGCCAATTAGGGGGCAGTCCCCTTTGGCACAAGAGTGTACATTTAAAACAAATGCATTCAATTCCCCATAGTTCAAGCAACTGCACCCCAAAGTTCATTTTGGATCTTCTTGATGCAGTGTAGGTCTCTGCAGGCATCTTCATAGTATCTTCTTTCAAACAGGTTCATCGTCTGGATTCTAGGGAGATGGCAAATTTCTTATCCTGAAATTACTCTCAAAAGAATTTAAACTTTATATTATAGATTATAGAACATACATTCTCCTCTGAAGAGGATTAAGGCAAACATCCAGATCAGTTAAGGATACATGGCTGAGTTTTGGAGTTGTGTGAATCAATTGTCAAAAAAAATTTAAAAAAATTTAAAAATCCAAGAAAATAGAGAAAAAAAATAAGTTGTGAATGAGATATAAAATATAAAAGTCTTATGTGCAAAAATGTAGGAAAAATTAAACTTATAGCAGGTCCTTGTATCAAGGCCCAAGTAAAGTGATTTAAGCAATGGTGCAATTACCCATTTAGAAGCCAGGACTATAGAAAGTTACCACACTTATAAGAGAAAGAAAAGGACCAAATTTTTTGTGAGAAAGCGAAGTGTCTTTTCCTGGTCTGATTTGCCTGCACTTGAGCCAGGATGATGGCCAATCTTTGGTACTTAACTAGGATGAAGCTCAAGGAAGTCCAGCCTCTAACATATGTCAGAAAAGCTGCAACCCTGAACCCAGTCGCTAAGTTTAAGTCCTTCAGTGTTGGCATGAGAAAGTTTTGTCAATCTTTCTTGGATTAGTATGATCTTTTTTGACCTTGTGGTGCTAGGCATTGTGCAGTTTCTCACCAATCCCATTGGACTGGGTGGTCTCCTTAACCTTGTGGCTCTTTTGTTCCCTTCTCCTAGAATCAGACAGAATCATTAATTATAGTCCCATAATATTTACCAATTCGTGGCAGGTTTCCATAGACTAAGTCTTTGTGGGTATGCTTTAATATTAAACTTATATTACTGTGAAATCAAAAAGGATTAATATTGTTAATATGTAATTTAAGTACAAAAATGAGAAAAAGTGAAAAAAGTCAATTATTCTATATATTAAAAAATTAAAAGGAAAAGCAATAAGAAAATTAAAAATTCAGGAAAAATATAATGTTTTTAAGTAAAAAAAGTTTTAAAAATCAAAATTATATATATAGTTTAGATTTAATGAAATGTCTTTTACCCAAAAATCAGATCCATTTTCCCTATGAATAAAACAAAACCTTGATCCCCATATTATAATTCTGGGGTATTATTTGTTTCTTCTTATCTGTAATTAGCTATTCCAATTGATGGTCAGAAATTAAACAAATAAATTAATGTACAAGAGATTCAAACTAACTTTCATTGAAACAACACTTGGGATGGGTACAGTTTCTTTAGTAAACAATGGAACATATTGGCTTGCTTTACATATTCAAATTTCTGGGGCTTCAATTATTATGTTACTTTGCTTTGAATATGGCAAAAGGAGGGAAGGGAGTATAATATTATTTGACTTGAGGTAAGAGTCAAGGATTATTTATCAATGATATCTTTCTTTTGAATGGTGAATCCAAATCAATAATCCATAAATGAGTAATATCAGTTGTAAATCCAATGACTTTTACCTTAAATAGTAATTGTTACCAATAGCATTTGAAAGTTTTCCAAGATTTACATACCCAATGAAAAATTATAATGTTACAAAATATGATAAACAAATTTTCTTTTTCAATAATTTCTCAATGAATAAATTATCTAGTAATTCTTTTCTGTAATATAGAAAAGAGTGAACAACTTTGCTTGGAATTAAGTTGTCATCGATGTTATCTTGAATAGAGAGGGTTAAGGCAGGGGCTGGATATTTTCTTAATTTATTGAAATAGTTTACTTTAAACTTTTAGTTCATAATACCAATCATATATTATTGTAAATAGACATGATCAATTTTTAACAAATAGCTTTTACACATAGTTTACATTTGAACATGTGGTTTCAGTTTTCACAAAGTAAAGTACATGTTTTGATAACATTCAATAACAATTTTGTTAAAACCCAATATTTGTATCAGCGTTGTTTGCAAAATTATTGTCCACATAACCTCAAAATTCAATGAGACTGCTAATTACCCCTTTAAGTTCTAAATTTATTGTAAGGAAGGAGTTAATAAGTTTGTTAGAAGTTCTAAGTTTTTAAAAGTAAGGAAAATTCCTTTTTTCTGTAGCAGTTTTTTTTTTTATCCTCTGACTAAATGATTGTACTTGTAAGATTTATATGTTTTGATCTTGATACAAAATTACTCTTCAAAGGTTATTGACTTTAAAACTTCAAAATTTTCAACCAGGTACCTTAGAATATTCTTACTTTTACAAATAATAGTCTTATTTCAGGTAGCTTATGATTATTGAGATGATCAATATTTCTATTTAAATGCATTCTTCAATTACACTGTTATAATATTGAGAAATTTGTTAATTAGTTATCATTGCATCAACATCACTACAAAGTAAAAGTTATTATGATAATATTAATGCCATCACAATCAAGTACATAGTAACAATGATATCAAATTATTATGAGGTTTCTGTGTTTTGTTATAATTGTACATCTGGATTTGAATATATTACTACAAATCACAAAATATTATGAGAATACAATCAATTCAATTAACCTTTAAATACAAGTGAAATAGTGAACATAGGAGACATAATTTGACTAGGATCTAGTAACTTAAAGCATAAATTTAAGTTATCACAATAATTATTATTGCATTTTCTAATATTATTTGAAATAGAGATGACTACTTAAGCTGAACCAGATTTCTGAAAGTTACAAAATTAACATTAGCTTCTTACTAATTGTTTCACTTTACTGAGTTTGAGTTAGTAAAAATTGTTGCTGAAAATATTTATAGTCAGAGACTCTCCCTCCTATATGTAGAAGGGGTTAAATTATTTTTGAAACATGTCCAAGGCTGCAGCCGCTTTTCAAGCTGCTGTGCTCTTTAACTCTTTAGTTACTGCATTTATAAAATTTGCCTCATTATTTTAAAACCTTGATGATTTATCACTTCCAGATGAATATTAATTTAAACTTCACTATATCCAAATTGTCCCTGATTAAAACTTCTTAACAAGGTTTCCTACATATACCAGTTATTCTTTCAGACCTCTGCTTAAAAAAGAATAAAACCTGTAGCCTGGCTTTTCCATACCTTAGGACAAATCTACATACCTGATTAAATATTTCTTTTAAATCATGAACTAGTATCCTTATATAATTTGCAATCCTCAAATTCAGTTTGATAAGCATTTTTGGCAAATTTGATTATTTTAATCCATATTTTACACGCTGCAAGTCTTGATAGATAACTTCTTCAATATAAAGTTTGTGCATATTTAAAATTAACTGAAATTCCATTTTCTAACTGGTAGTCAATAGATTTATACTATACCATCAGTATCTATTCAAATTCTTAGCAAACATGTATCCTAATGAATTAGAGAAAGGGCTGTGAGTTTCGAGAAAAAGGAACTATGTTTTTTTGACTTTCCAAAATTATTTCTTGCTAAACTGAGGCAGCATGGATGATCCAATTTTGGCTTAAAGTTTTCTCATGAACCATTCTCTGTTTAAAGGTGTATAATTACAAAATATAAGTCAATGGCATTGTTCTAATAATTTATGTTAAGATTTTCACTAATATCTGTGTGATTAATGGTAGATTAAACTTGTGTCAGTCCAAAAAGTTTTTACCACTCTCAGTTAAGCATTTTGGAGAACTGATGATTCTGATTAGCTAAAAAGGTTTTAAATTGCACTTCTGTATCTCAGTACACAGTTCAGAATCATTGCTTTTTCTGTCTGAATAATTTTTTTTTCTTAGATTGCATTTAGAATCCTTGGTAAATTTGATTAAATATACATCTCAATATTTAACCTGTTGATAGAATTTGGTGGTGGGATCAAATCTGTCCCCTGTTATTGTCTTATGATTTCTTTGTTCCCTTTCTTATGGCCAGTAAGAAATGGAAGAAGAAATGTAGACAAATTATCTTGTTGATTCTCGCTTTAATGAGAGCAGAGAATATGATTTCTTTTAATCAATTAAATTCTTTTAGAGTTTAAAACACTCAGAAATCCATTAGAGATGTTATTTTTCTGAATTTCTCAAACTCCTCTGTCTGTCTTTCCCATTCCTCCGGAATGAATGAGAAAGAGAGAGATTTATTTTCTCCAAAATTCCATTGTGATCACAGACAAACTCAACAATAAAACTTAAGAATCAAATTGATCAGAGACACATAGACACAACATATAGACACACAGACTGATCAAGGACATATTTCCCGGGCATTTCACGCATACAAATATAAGACATCCTATCAAAGATCAATAAATCATATCTTTCATTGCTAAAGGAATCTGGAGGAAAAAGAAAGTTTATTATTCATAAAATGGGTTAATTCTAGCAAGGAACTGGCTAAACTAGGATGAATTCTTGGATTAAATTTAGTCATTGGTGGGGCCGGTGTTTGACCTCCTTTCCATCTTCCCTGAAATCTCTTATCAGGTAATCTGTAACCATTTCTATGGAATTTGGAATTACAATTTTTCTTCCAGTGGTAACCTTTCTCACATCTGGGACACAAAGAGTTAGGGGCATTGGAACAAGAGCCTTTTACAGCCTTTGAGCCCTTAATCATTTCAGAATATGTTTTTCCTTTCAGGGCTGCCATGATGGCTATACCCTGCATATATGCTGGAGTAAAGTCCCCACAAGCTTTCACATAGTCACTAATAGTCCCAGATTCTTTAACATTTTGAAGCATGTTCTGACACACATTATTGGCATTATCATAGGCAAACTTTTTGACTATTATCCGGATTGCATATTCATCAATTGTATATTTTTTCACCTCCTGATTTAACCTTTCTACAAAATCTGAGTATCTTTCCTCTGATCCTTGTCTAATCTTGGCCAAACCTGTGAACAGTTTCTTAGTTACTGGGATCCTTTTCCAAGCCTCTAAGGCACACTTCGTACATTGAATTAGAGCTTCTCTAGGTAAATTAATCTGATCAGCATGTAATTCCCATTCATCTATTCCAAGTAACATTTCTTTAGTAACTCTGATGCCCTGTTTCTTATTAATGGCTGCCTTCTGTTTTGCCAATTCATCAAATTCTGATTTCCAAAAGAGGTAGTCCCCTGCAGCAAGGGAATATTTTGAGGTCTGAATCCAATCAAAGGGGGTCATCCAAATTGTCCCCAAAGTTTCCACCAAATTTAAAGTATATGGAGAAGTAGGACCATATGAAGCACAAGCTGTTTTAATTTCTTTTAATACTTTGTAGGGAAGAGGCTCCCATGTAGGAGCTACTTCTTCATCATCATCCAATTCATCTGCTCTAAAAATAACTGGGAAACAGAATGACATGTCTCCATCCTTTCGAGCATTTTTTAGGGCTCCTTTAAACCCTATATTCGGGGGTTGTAGCTGCAAAGTTGGAGCTTCAAGCGGCAGAGGCTCCTCTGCTTTTATCTCTCTTTCCTCTTTTGAAGAGAGGTTTTTAGGTGGGGGAAGGTCTGCTAGTGACTTTTTCATTCGAATTTTAAAGCTTCGTTTTGATTTACTATGAGCTTTTTCCTCCTCCTCTGATTCTAACACTGAAACCTTAAAGATTTCATTCTCTTCTTTCTGACCAGATAACAAAGTTGTTTTTTCAGCAGCCGATGAAATTTTTTCTGACATTTGTTCTGATCCATGCTCAGTATAATAAATTTTTAAATTATTGCCAACTTTTTGCCAGAATTCTAAGGGAATCGGGTTACAATTTTGAATAAGATCAAGAAATTTAGTGAGCTGTTCTTTACTAACTTTTACTCCCCATTTTCTGAGGATGCGCTTAGTTATATCAATTAAAAGAGTTCTTTCCTTTGATTCACTGTGTCCCATCCTGTTAATCTATTCTTTTACTTCTAGTGTCTTCCCTTAAGGGGAGAGTTCTGAAAACTCTGGATTTCTTGCCCTTCTTCGGGCAGAAACTAAACTGTCGTAATTTGGGAGTTGTCTGAGGGGGAGGGCAAATATTTACCTGAATCCAGCAATCCAAGGTACCTGTTCAGGCGCCAATTGTGGAGATCTCTTTATCATCTCTGATAATCTGATGACAGTTTAGTTGATAAGGAAATAAGGACAGGACAAGGGAAATGTCTTTTACTTCATGCTTCCAGCTCTGGCTCCAGGAGCATGGAGTTTATTATATATATTTCAAGACTCATTTCACACAAAAGAACCCCTCCCCCCTGGAAACTTTGCAGATGCGCAGAAGTTACAAATTATGTCACATCAAAACACAAAATATTGGCTTCAAAATAGACCAAGGCCAAGGCTGAATTTTACTAGGTTCTTATCAGAAAGCCAAGTTGGGGAGTATCTTGGCCTTAGCTATAACAGGCAGCAGCATTCCTTGCTGTTAACAATGTTAACCCTTTAAATTCAGGTTTGATAGGAACTTAAAGCTTTTCAGTAAGGCCATAATACTTTTCAAGAAGAAATCACAAGGATCACAAAAGAGGTCAAAAGAGGAGTCTCAGATTTTTATCTATTCTCTTATTGGCTTCCCACAAAAGATATTATAACTAAAGTCAAAATGACCATTAGTAGCTTTATTTACAAAGAAGTGGAAAGAGTGAATGTGAGAAAATTTAAGAAGAAGGTAGAGAATTATCTAGCCTATTAAACTAAAGCACAATTCCAATGTGGGGCTCAGCCTCAGCAGGGTTTCACCACGTCCCTTGTCCCCACTTGTATTTTCCAGTAATTCTCAGCCAGAAGTCTGGTGGTGTTCTCAGCAAAGGTTCTACCAATGTAGCCTCCTCCAGTAAAGGAAAGCCAGAAACTTACCCACCCAAAGCAAAGTCCTCCAACACCAAAGTCCAAAGGAGAAGATCTAGGAGCAGTCCTCCAAGAAGCAGTCCAAGAGCCAAGGTCTCAATTTGAAGTGAAGCTGAAGTCCAAAGTCCCTTTGACAGGAAGTCCAGGGCTTTACACTTTACAGGATCCAATTACAATCTTTCAATTTGCCTAACCCCCAAGGGAGTTGGGCAGTGGCCTCTGGAATTTTCACCCACTAAAGCAAGTGACTTGCAAACTCTCTTACTTCATGTTAAGTAGGGATGTTTAAGTTTTTGAATGATTAATTTAAAAGTTGCTAATTGATAGACAAAGAAAATTGAATTCACTCTTCACACTTGGAAGCTGTAATGGTTTAAGTAATCACAGTGCCTTTAGTATTGGTGACAGGATTTGAACAGAAGCATGTATACCACATTTTCTCTCCAAAGGAAAAAGAAATCAGTTTTATACTCTTGGTGCCTAGAAAGATTTCGGCAACCAGCTTCCTTTCAAAGATTATTTTATTAAATGTGATAAAGTGAATATAATGGGAAAAATTATGTTTTGCTCTCAAAATTAAGGTAGTGTCATCTTTGAACTGGGTCAAGATATACAGAATCAATGTTTTTTTTTAAATACAAATCATTTTCAAGTGAGAATAGAGAGTAAAAATGCTATAACTAGCAAAGAAATATTTACCCTAAAGATATAGCCAGCACTTTCTTTGTAGTAGATTTCATGATCCTACTAACAATATCATGTTATTTTGATCATCTAAAGGAAAATTTTCTACACCCTTAGTTTGTAAGTCCTCTTTATCAAATCTAAAGAAGGAAAAAGAAGAAAACAAACAATAAGGAACACATTTTTTAAAAATCTACCTCACTGAAGGTTATATGCATATGCATATATACATATACGTGTATATATGTGTGCATATAAATGTATATATGGATATGCATAAACATATAAACACATAAATATGTGTATACACACATATACTCCTATATTGATCTGAGCAACTCCACCCATAAAAGGCAACACAAACACAAGGAAATATGAGCAATAGGGATCGTTCCATGAGTAAAAGTCTTCCAGAAAACAACAAGACTGGGGAAGCAGGTCATAGTTAACACAACTGAGAAATCTGGAGATTAATCAATGAGTATTTATTAAATACATCTATTTGTCTAGCAAGTTGTTTCTGGACATACAAGTAAAAAGAATTAAATTATCCTTGCTCATAATAAGTTTACATTGAGAAAAAATACATATAAATGCACAGTATAATTAAAAAGTTAATAAATATAAATGTATATATAAATATAAATGTATATATAATGAAATTAGTTACATGCATTAAAGCTCCATTTAGATGAATCTGACTTAGTTACAGATTGAAGAAAAAGAGGTTCTGGACTTTGGGAAATGAGGCAGTAATGATAATAAAAAGTGATATGAGGTGTAGTATTCAAATTAATATACAATATGCAAAGTAGTATATTTTATAACATTTATAAATAAAGACCATAAGTAAAGGAATAAAAGGGTAATTATCTAAAAAAATAGAATTATGTATCTAGACTCTCTTGCCTGTTTAAAAAAGATTGCTGGTCACTGCTGCCATTACAGGAAAAAGAAGGAGAAAGTGGCAGAAATACACAGAATTTATATCCTATCTACATAAGCACATAATGACAGGAGGAGAGTGGGGTGCTGGGAATCATAGTTTTTAGGGTAACCAGTTCTAATTACACAGAGGTAAGGAGAGAATAAATTTAGTCAAAAGAAAACAGTGTAAAGCCTTCAAATGGAGACGATAAGTCATGAGTGAGAAACAGAGAATATTACTTTTACTGGATAGTAATATGTAGAAAACCAATTAATGGGCAATTAAGTTAGGGCAATGTTGAATTGGGATTTTAAAGTTAAAATTTCAGACAGATTCATTCTGGGAGCTAATATTATGGAATAAGGGAAATTAGCTCAGTGAGTGCTGATTTGTGGGGAACTGGCAGAGAGCACACCAATGCAGGTAGTCCTACTTACTACTAAACAGAATGCAAGAACAAATTGGCTGGAAGTGTGGAGGGATCATGGGAGTAACTCAACAATAGCTCTAATCACTTCCACATGACATTCAGATAAAAAAAAGATAAAACTAAGAACAACCCTAGGAACTACAAGGAACCT
>NW_025380814.1:0-1170 GCF_016433145.1 Gracilinanus agilis | reverse complement strand
AAATCAACTGCTTGAACACATGGGTTGATGCGGACATGATTGGGGATGTAGACTCCAAACTATCACACCAATGTAACTATCAACAATTTGGAAATGTCTTGATTGATGACACATGTTAAAACCAGTGGAAATGTGCATCGTCTATGGGAGGTGAGAAGTCGGGTGTTGAAGGGGAAAGTAAGAACATGAATCATGTAACCATGATAACTTCTAAAAAATAAAATTTACTTAAAAAATAAAGATATAACCATTTGATTCTTTCTCTCTGTTTTACCCTCTTGTTCTTAGAGATCTAGTTTGTTTTCTTTTCTGATTTTGTGAATTAGGACTTTTTGGCTCTTTTTAAAATTTATAAATCATAGCATTCAGATACTCCAGTGATTTTTTTTCCTCCTCATTCTTTTTTCTGGTCATCTGCTTTAGCTTTTGTAAGATATCTTATATGTTTTTGTTTTTTTCAGTCTCTCCACTTTATTTTAAAATTTCTTGTTTTTTTCATGAAGTCAGTGGCTTCTATTTAGTTTATTCTGATTTTCAGGAAATTTGTTGCTTCAGTAAAGTTTTATTACCTCTTGTACCAAGCTGTGAATTCCCTTTCCAGTTCTTTATGCCATAGCTATTTCCTTTCTGATTTTTACCTTACATATTCTCATTCCATTTATGAAAACTTTTTTTATTCTTAAAAAAATCTTTTGCTTCATCAATTACAAGAATTCTAGTAGCAGTTTGTGACCAAGCTGTGTTCTTCTTTGGGACATTTCTTGAAAATGTTTTGGAGTTATTCTATTCTTCTATGTTTTTGTTTTTGCATCTCTGCCCAATGCATAATATATCATCATGGTGCAGTTCTCTTTTGGTTTGATTATTTACCTTTTCTTCCAGCTTACTTTCTTTTTTTTCCTGCCTTGATCAGACCATATTTATTTTCTTTTCATTTAATAATATTTATTTTTTAGAAAAGTTAACATGGTTACACGATTCATGCTCTTACTTTTCCCTTCAACACCCGACTTCTCACCTCCCATAGACGATGCACATTTCCACTGGTTTTAACATGTGTCATTGATCAAGACCTATTTCCAAATTGTTGATAGTTACATTGGTGTGGTAGTTTCGAGTCTAAATCCCCAATCATGTCCGCATCAACCCATGTGTTCAAGCAGTTGATTT
>NW_025380813.1:0-1243 GCF_016433145.1 Gracilinanus agilis | reverse complement strand
TCTTATTCAATGTTGAATTGTTTATTTTCATTTATTTTGTATGGCTTCTTACATCACCTAAGTATTTTGATTTTCACTTTCAACTGTTGATTGAGGATATTATTTTAATATCCTAATTATATATTTTATATTCTGGATTCTATTCCACATTGTTGGGTGGTGTTTTTTTTGCTCCCTAAGAATTATTGTATTTAACTTTTTCTATTGAATATAAAGCTAAACATTGTTGGATTTTTCCATTGTCTTTCTGCACATATTCAATAATTTTCTCAGTTGATTCTTCCATGGTGATATCTGATGTCTTTCCTTAAACATATTTTTAAATAACTCCATTTTTCCTCCTTCCTTCTTATTTAACAATGGCCATCACATATACAGTTGTGTTCAGGTCCTGAAATGCCTTTAGACTCTCTATTAAATAGTGAATGATTATTCATCATGGTAATAGCAGGAACTAGCTTTTTAAAAATTACTCTATTTCATGCCATAAAACTCAGAAGAAGTTTTCTGAAATTCCATTCTAAGTATGTCCAACTCCTTTTGGAAATCATTCAAAATATCAGCTTTATTTTTCCATCTATTTACTTGTTGGTTAGCACTTCTGGAATTTGTATTAAATATATGTTCTTTAGCTTTCTCCTCTTTAGATTTAAGTAACTGCTCAATTTCTGCTCTTATTTCACCCAATCTGAATGGATCAATCTGTAATAATTCATTTTATAAATTAGAACAGAGGACAACCATGGACAAAAAGTATTGTGGAGTCTTGCATATAACTAAGACACATTTCCCATTTTGTCATGATGTTAGTCAGCCATGAATATATTATTAAATGGCTTTTGTGTCAGGCCCTTTGTTAAGTCCATTTCTTGCACATCCATATTTGCCTACTTTAGTCATCAGCACTATCCAACCAGTAAATAGGATTTTGGTATGTTTGTTATGATATATCTTTTGTTTTCTTCCTTCGTTCCTTCCTTCCTTCTTTCCTTTCTTCCTTCCTTCTTTCCTTTCTTTCTTCCTTTCTTTCTTTTTCTTTCTTCTTTTCATTTCTGTCTTTTTTCTTTCTCCTCATTATTTTTTCTTTATTGGAATTGTGGATCTTTTCCCAGCAAAATGTAATTCTTAAGAACTTCTCATTCCTTTTGACTGCATAGAATTTTTTTTCTTTTTTTTTCTTTTTTTTTTTTTGACTACATAGAATTTTAAAAGATGAGACCCTGTCTATCCTTTTTATGTAATC
>NW_025380812.1:0-3606 GCF_016433145.1 Gracilinanus agilis | reverse complement strand
TACTCATCTAGACATATATATTTATATATGTCCTTAACTGTCACTGAACACTAAAATAAAAATAGAATCCTTATAATAAACAACATTTTAAAAAATGAAAGACATTAGAGCGTATCTGGGTAGTTCAGTGTATAAAGAACCAGGTCGAGATGTCAGATCCTGAATTCAAATCTGGCCTCATGAAACTTTCTAGCTATGGAACCCCTGGGCAAGTCACTTAACCCCACTGCCTAAACTTTCCCACTATTCTGCATTATTGGTTCTAAGACAAAAGGTAAGGGATTTTAAAAATTTTCCATATCTGAAAATGTGTCCCATACAGGAAATTGAGTCTATCATCTTTTTGGAAGGAAGTGCATAGACTCCTTCACTCTTAGTCCTCTTGCAGCCTTTCCCATTTAGTGGTTCAAAAACCCCTTGGAGGTTCCCACTGAGGCCCAACAAATGTGACCTCAAAAAATAAAGACTTGGGAGTTTTGTTAAGAAGCTATTTTCCCCCTGGGATAAGCATGTGCTTGTTTCAACTTTAAGAAATTTCTTTCCACAGAGGTTCCAACCATTATGATCAAGCATATGATGCTTTTCGGGTTCATGCAGTGATTAGATAAAATCCCGACTGCTTCTGACTATGGGCACCATACCCTTTCAGTTACCCAACTGTACATCAAATTCTCTCTAAACTTCTGGGAAGGTTGGACATTTATGAGTGTGAAGAGAATTTACAGCTCTCTCCTATTGTCTCACATGAGCTGTTGTCATGCCCAAGACCCTCTGTTCCTGGAGCTACCTCTAGTAAGAGAATCTTTACATACATAGGCTCCATATGAAGAACAATTCATTGGGGGAGACATATCATGTTAAATCTCCTAGAACACTCAAGTGACGAGATTTAACATGCTGGTTTCCCAAAGAATCAAATGGGAGATTGTGAGAAGAAAATTTGCCTTCCCCTCTTTCTACTACATATACCTAGCATGGGAACTGGAAGCAAGGACTACGTGAGGGAAATCACTGGATAGCTTAGGTCACGAGGCTAGAATGGCAGCAGGAAAAAGCCAACAATGGAGTCAAGAATATCATGAGACAGGGGGCTGCTTCCTCTGCACATCCCCCCTTGGTGACACAGGCAAATTATTCTTAATATTTTTTATAGGCAGTGGGGGTTAAATAACTTGCCCGGGGTCACATAGCTGGGAAGTGTCTGAGGCCAGATTTGAACCTAGGACCTCCCATCTCTAGGCCTGGCTCTCAATCCACTGAACTACCCAGCTACCTCCAGCACAGGCAAATTAGAAAGCACAGCTGGCTCTGGAGATGTCATGTGTGAGAGTTAGTGGGAGGAGAACAAATTTGAGGAACTGAGGGAAGAGCAAATTTGAGCCTCTTCTCTTCTGTATTTGTTGCTAATGAGACCTGCTTATGGCCCTTATGAAGGCCACAGAATAGTCAACTAAATGAAACAATAAGGTAAGTACCTTTATATTTCTTGCTCTTATTTTTCCATCTTTATTTTTCCCCTACTACCTTTGATTAGTAAAATATTAATTTATGGCCAGTCTCCAAATTTTAATGATTACATTTTGGGCAACCACGAAGGGATAGACATTACAGAATTACTTGGCCATCTGTTAACGGATGGTGAAAAGAATATGATCCTTTCCCTTGTGAACAGGTCTCAAAATGATGATGCAGTACGTTGGCCAAGTAATTGGTCAAGTAATTGGACTAAATTTGATGACTTCAGACAGGGAGAAAATGAGAGACCATCTCAGTTCTATGACAGATGAACTAGGGTCTTGGTATCTTGGCACAGATATTTCCAGGGGGAGAGATGCCAGACTTAATAAGGATTCATTTTGTAAAGTATTATTCCTGAGATATTAAGGACTATTTGAATAAGAATTGCCCAGATGGAGGAAAGGTGGCTGCCCGACTTCAAGATGCGTATCGAGAAGTGTTATTTCTGTTCCGGGCCGGTGTACCCGGGACACGGCATGATGTTTGTCCGCAATGACTGTAAGGTTTTCAGATTTTGCAAGTCTAAATGCCATAAAAACTTTAAAAAGAAGCGCAATCCTCGGAAGGTCAGATGGACTAAAGCCTTTAGAAAGGCAGCTGGTAAAGAACTTACAGTGGATAATTCATTTGAATTTGAAAAACGTAGAAATGAACCTGTTAAATATCAGAGAGAACTATGGAATAAAACAGTTGATGCCATGAAGAGAGTAGAAGAGATCAAACAAAAACGTCAAGCTAAATTTATAATGAACAGGTTAAAGAAGAGCAAAGAACTACAGAAAGTTCAGGCCATCAACGAAGTCAAACAAAACATCCACCTTATTCGGGCACCTCTTGCAGGTAAAGGAAAACAATTGGAAGAAAAAATGGTGCTCAAATTGCAACAGGATGTGGACATGGAAGATGATTCTTAGACATTTCACAATGTTCTGAAACCTTCACTTTGTATTTCTCCAGAAAGTATCTTGCAGAGCCTTGAAACTCTTGTGCATTATTGAGTTATTTTTCATATTAGTTCAGTAAAATGAGAGGTGGTTAAAAAAAAATCTCTTTTCATGTTGTAATCTGTAAAATATCAGATTATGAGGATGTTAAGAGTATATTTCAAGGTTAAAGCTACATTGAATTTGCCATTCTTTTGTAAGTTATGAAAGTACTATTTGTAACTATAGAAGCAAATAGAAACAAAATGGCCATAAAAAAAAAAAAAAAAAAAAAAAAAAAGAATTGCCCAGATGGGCCCAAAAGCTAATGAGGACAGCAGCATATGTCTTTGAGGGCTGTGAAAGATGAAATAGAGAGAAAGCTGAAAAAGAGAAGCTGGAGACATTAAGAAAGGAAAAAACTAAATTAGAAGAGAACTTAAAGAAGGAAAAAGCTGAATTACAAAAAGAAATAAAAGAAAGAGCTAAAAGATAGACAGAAGTCATAGCTCCTTTAAAGGAAACCATGAAGCAACGAATGGCATGTTCTTTTTGTGGGAAATAAACTCGTGTAGCTATGAGTTGTAGAAAGAGAAACAGAAGCTGTAGAAATAATAACAACAACAATAATAATAACAACAACAACAATAATAATAATAATAATAACAACAACAACAACAACAACAATAGATCCTACAACAGGATTAGTGATTACAATGGGGTAAATTATAAGTCAGTCCATAACACTAGTCAAGAAATCTGTAATTATTGTGGGGCACCACAGAGAAATGGTCAGTATGACCAAAGTGATGACCAGAGGTATGGACAAAGGAATCAAGATGTATAATGGCATTTGGGGAGGGGAAAGGACCTCAAGGAGTCTGGAGGTGAATTTTAAGCCTGTTCAGACCCCACTGCCTTGTTGATTCTAAATGTTTCAGTTTGTTCCCCTCCCCATTGTGTAAGGATGGATTTTTGGAGACTAAGAGATTGCTCCCAATGGAGTCCAAAATCTTAGCTGACTTGATGGGTGCAGTCTTGAATGATGAGGTGTGATGAAATGGCTGTGATTTCCTCTGCAGAAAAATCCATCCTTAAAATAGTCAAGAAGTCTATGAAATGCGATCTTAAATACAGATCTACAGCCAGAAGACAAGGTGTAAAT
>NW_025380811.1:0-2054 GCF_016433145.1 Gracilinanus agilis | reverse complement strand
GAGAGAGAGAGAGAGAGAGAGAGAGAGAGAGAGAGAGAGAGAGAGAGTGTTGGGGAGGTGGGTTGTGAATTGGTAGGAATAAAAGACATAAGTTCATTATTCATCCTTTGATTTTAGACTAGAATCTCTTATGAGCATATGTTGTGTAGTATACATGCATATACTATATGCACTGTTTAGTCTAATAAAATGGCCTTTTCAGAGAATAATGAAGAAGAGATACAAAATCACACTAAATCAATCGTCTTTCCTTTCTGCGGCCTTTTCCAACAATGAGAAAATTAATGTGAAATTGAGCCATTGTGTTATTGTTTCTAATTTATTGTAACAATCTGAGACTGGACTTGTGTTTTATAGCTTAAATGAATCTTACCCAGAATAACTATGGCCTTAATGCTTTTTACAAACAGAATAGATTAGGCAGCTCAGAGTGGTTGGTTGTGTTTTTTTTTTCCCCCTATTTGCCATAAGCATTTTCCATGGCCTAAGTACTAATTTACTTACACAACAGACAGAAGAAAGGCAATACACAGTGGAGAGCATCTCCATGTTAAGGTTTAGAAAAATATACAGCCTTTTCAGAGTCTGAGGGAAACTCCAGTACGATCAATTTTCAGAATTAATTTTCAGGTATCAATTGATTCAAAACCAAAAATAAAATATCTACTTAAAAAATTCAGTTCATACTGGACTTCTTAAGAACTTGTGTGAAGAGACTTAAGTCCCTGAATTCCATCTTTTGTTAAAAGGGCAATAATGTAGGGGGCAGCTGGGTAGCTCAGTGGATTGAGAGTCAGGCCTAGAGACGGGAGGTCCTAGGTTCAAATCTGGCCTCAGATACTTCCCAGCTGTGTGACCCTGGGCAAGTCACTTGACCCCCATTGCCTACCCTTACCACTCTTCCACCTATAAGTCAATACACAGAAGTTAAGGGTTAAAAAAAAATGTGTTAATAGCAGGATTTTAAATTTTAGGAAACTAAATTTTTTTCTAAAGATTCCCAATCACTTCCACGAGGAGATTACCAAATGGTTTGCCAATATCTTTAGCTCCAATGTCTACTTTTCATTGATGTGATTGATGTACTTTTTGACCTTCTTAAAAATCTCCCTTATTAATATGAAAATTGGATGTATTCTTATTTCTATTGGATTTGCAAATGATTTTGAATATGCTCACAGAAACAAAACTAGAGAAATGCCCTGTCATTACATAGTATATCACTCAGGCCCTTAGAAGTAATTATTTCTCATTATGTCTCTTTGAATCTACTTCTAACTGAACAAATGCAGAGACGTGTGTTTGATGTAGTGACATCTGCACCAGCGTTAATAGTGTGTCTATTATATCGGGTAGATGGTGAGGCAGACAGCTAAGTTTTCTAATTCTTACTCATTTCTTCTCTGCAGCCACTGTCAGGTTCAATCTATTCCTTATTAGTAACAATAAAGGAAGCTGAATGGCCAAGAAAATTCCAAGGCTTCCATATTATTATGAGCAAAACTAATGAAAATTGCCCAAAGTTGTATCAAATCAGTAAAATGGTAATGTGTTAATATTTCCCTAGTATCTTCTGAGGGCCACCTATATTACAAAGCCTCCTCAGTGAACATCAAAGCAATGTTAAAGAGAGTCATTTAAGTACTTACATTGAAAAATATAGTGGATGAAAAACATAATTCCAATCTTTGGGGAAAAAGCCCATTGCATTAGTCAGAGAGGGAGAGAGAGAAAATGTTGAGCATTACAAATTATAAAGCACTGCAATGAATTGAACTCTAAGTTGAGAACAGATAGAGTTAGATTGACTGTAGGTGATTGTGCCATTCTTTCAGGGATCCTAGATTGCTCACAGTTGCAAAGCCCATTTCTTTAAAACTAGTATACTCCCAGAAATTTTTTATGACTACAAATTACTCTACACCAAGATCCTGAAAGAATCAAAATGCCAATCCAATGATGACTGGTACATAAAAAGTGGCACAAAAGACATTGTTAAGAATAAACGAGAGAGAGAGAGAGAGAGAGAGAGAGAGAGAGAGAGAGAGAGAGAG
>NW_025380810.1:0-9011 GCF_016433145.1 Gracilinanus agilis | reverse complement strand
CCCACTCCCCTGCTCCCCTTGGTTTATCCCTTCTAACTTTCTCAGAAGGGTTAGATAAGAGTTTTATTTCCCAATGGATAGTTTAACTACTCTTCCCTCTCAGGGTTGATTACACTAAGAGTAAGGTTTGATTATTACCTCTTAATGCTCTCTTCCTCTCCTTCTTATAATAGTATTTGTCCCCTCTCCCTTCCATGCCCTCTTTGTGTGTAATAGAATATTCTATTTTCTTATTCACTCAAGTTTCTCTTGGCATCCCCTGCTATTTACCCCCTCTTTCCCATCCCCCACGCCATCTTAGATTATTTAGTGTTCCACCCTCACCCTGTTAATTATTCTTCTGATTACTATAATAGTGAATATTATAATAGTGAATAGAGTTCACTACAGAGAATTAAACATAACATTTCTCTACAAAGGAATACAGATAATTAGATCTCACTGAGGCCCTTAAAAAGGCAAATTTAAAAATTATAAGTTTTCTTTCTTTCCCCTCTGTGTCTTATTTACCTTTTCAGGTTTCTCTCGATTTTTGTGGTTGGATATCAAACTTTCCATTTAGCCCCGGTCTTTTCTGTGCAAATACCTGGAATTCTTCAATTTTGTTGAATGCCCATACTTTCCCTTGGAAATATATAGTCAATTTTGTTGGGTAGTTGATCCGTGGTTGCAGGCCCAGCTCTCTTGCCTTTCTGAATATTGTATTCCACGCCTTGCGGTCTTTTAGTGTTGAGGCTGCCAGATCCTGTGTGATCCTGATTGTTGCTCCTTGATATTTGAATTGTTTCTTTCTGGCTTCTTGTAAGATTTTTTCTTTTGCTTGGAAACTCTTGAATTTTGCAATGATGTTTCTTGGTGTTTTCCTTTCTTGATCGAATGCCGCAGGTGTTCTATGAATCCTTTCAATGTCTATATTGCCCTCTTGTTGTAGGACTTCAGGGCAATTTTGCTGAATTATTTCTGTTAGTATAGAGTCCAGGTTTTTGTTAATTTCTGGTTTTTCTGGAAGACCAATTATTCTCAAATTGTCTCTTCTAGACCGGTTTTCTTGGTCTGTCACTCTCTCATTGAGATATTTCATGTTTCCTTCTATTTTTTCAGTCTTTTGGCTTTGTTTTATTTGTTCTTGTTGTCTTGAGAGATCATTAGTTTCTACTTGCTCAATTCTAGCCTTTAGGGATTGATTTTCGGCTATAATCTTTTGTTTTTCGGCCATAATCTTCTGGTAATCGGCCATAATCTTTTGGTTTTCGGCCATAATCTTCTTGTTTTCGGCCATAATCTTCTGGTATTCCTTTTCAATCTGGTCATTTCTTGTGTTCAATTTGCTTATCAGTTCATTTGTTTTCTGAGCCTCGCTTTCCAGTTGCAAGATTCTACCTTTTAAGCTGTTATTTTCTTGCCAGATCTCTTCCATTTTCCTCAGAATCTCAGATTTGAACTCTTCCATAGCTTGTGAGGAGTTTTCCTTATTTGGGGAGGGTCTGGATGTTTGTTTGTTCTCCTCCTCTGTTTGCTCAGTTTTCTGGATTTTCTCTGTGTAGAAGCTGTTGAGTGTTAAAGACTTCTTTTTTTTGTTATTATTCTTTCTCTTCTGAATTTCCTGTAACTGAGTAGCCATCATTAGCCCAGCAGCTTCTCAGGTTTATCCTCGTGCTCAGTGTCTATCCGCGGTCTATTGGCTCCTGAGGTCTGAGTTCTAGTTTTTTCCAAGGTCAAGCCCCCTGGTGGATTCCCTTGCTTGATCCTCTGCAGGAGGCTCCTTTACAAGTCTCAGGGAGCTACTTCCACAGTCGTATACCCGTCTGCACTGGTTCCCCACTTAGGCTTTAGTTCCTGGCTGTGTTTACCTCCACCCACGCCTCTGCTCAGCCAGCACCCACGCCTCTGCTCAGCCGGCACTCTGCGCGCCCAGCGTCCACTCTCTGCTCCGGCGCGCGCTCAGCTTTCGCGTGCGTTCTTGACTTAATGGGGTCCTAAGTCTTGCTGCTCTCAGGAACAGGTCCCGGAGCTGCCAATGACTTGATGGGTGCCCCAAACTTGCTCTATTTCTTTTTAGCTGGGTTCGGAGCTATAGGTGAGTGTGGAGGGGGTGGGGGTGGGGCGGTTGCTCAGCTCGTGATTGAGTGATTGAGAGCCCTTTTTAGCCTGGAACTGTCTCGATTCCACGTACCTTCCACGCTGTGCCCTGTTGTGGGGTTCCTCCGTTCGTCTGGACTTGTTTTTATGTCCCCTTGAGGAGTTTTGTGTGTTTTGGTCAGGAGAGGTTAAGAGCTGCTTCTTACTCTGCCGCCATCTTAACCCGGAAGTCTACTATTGGAATTTAATTAGTATCACACCAAATTAACTGAAGGTAGTATTATCATTTTTATTATAATGGAATTTTTAAGTACATGACACAGAAATACTACCTAATAAATGCTTGTAAATTGACTGACATAATGTTTAAATAATAATAGCTATCATTAGAGGGAGATTTTCCTTTATGTACTCATTTGATTTATTTTTATTAGGTATTTTCCCTGTGGTGTTAGGAATACCTTAATGATATCTTGAAAAACAATGGTAGCCATATGATTTTTTATTACTTAATATTATTTTTTACTTATATGAGGTGTTTGTTTAAGATGAACATATTAAAAAGATGAATATTTCATATTTTAGGGAAGCTTTAAAATATGTTGGGGCATATGCTATGTTCAGTTACTTGTCTCAATTTACCTATGTTTTCTATATTGAGCAATAGTGTGGGTATGAAATACTAAACTGTGTTAGGAACCATGAAAATGTAATGCATTGGCTTTGTGGCCCTGGATAAATCTTTTACCTTCTTAGATATTCCCAAGTAGTTAAGAGTAATTATTGGAAAGAAATTTCTTAGTTATATCAATGGAGGGAGTTTCCTCCCTCTGGGAGTTTCTGTACCAAGGAAATCATCAGTCTGTTCTTACTCTCTATCAATTATTTTCATTACTTTAGTCACCTAATCAAGTGTTGGCAAATTTATGGAATACATGCTGGATAGGTCCATTCCCTTCCTCCTCTCCAGGCATGCCTGAGGGCATCCCTCATTTCACCCACTCCTCTAACCAGCAGCCCAATGTGAGTTCTTCCTCCCTCCCATGTCTAGGGTAAGTGTATGTTTGTGTGTGGCTCATATGCAGTATGAGGGTTGCAGCTTAGCACTTGGTCCCTAAATAATTTACCACATGGATTTCTAAACTATTTAACCTATATTTGACTTTGGCATCTTTCTGGAATTCTTTTTCTTTTTGAATGAAATAAATGGATTAATTAATTAATTAACCCTTTTAAGCACTTATAATATACCAAAAACTGTGAGAAGTACTAGGGACACAAAAAAAAACAACAACAAGATAATCTCTGCTCCCAAACAATTTTTTTTCATTTGAGAGATAATTTAAAGGACAGTTAGGAAAGGCAGACATACTAATGGCCTTGTGATGGAGTATGAAGGTAGGTTACCCTTACATTTATCAGTAACCAAATGAAAAGGTCTTTTTTTTACTAGTCATTCATTTTATACTTTTGTCCATCTCTTTGTGAACCAATTTGAGATTTTCTTGGCAAATATCCTGGAATCATTGACAATTTCCTTCTTACTTAACAGATAAGAAAACTAAGGCAAACAGAGTTAGTCGACTTGTCTAGGTCACACAGCTAGTAAGTTTCTGAGGTCAAATTTGAACTCAGATCCTCCAGATTCGAGTACTGGCAATCTATCCAATGTGTCGTTGCCTAACTGAACATTAAATCTTTCCAAAAGGATTGCAACCAATGACTTTCTGCTCATTGGTATTATGTGAGCAAGCCTGTATGCTCTACAGGCAAGAAGACTTGGTAGATCTCTGTCCAATATCAATAATGGAAGGAAGTCTGAGTAGATGTAAGTGGAACAGGAATTTTGTGTTTGTTTGCATAGGGATGGGAGTAGTTCAACACTGACTAGCCAGAGAGAAACAAGAGGAAGATATCATTATCAGAAAGGCTGAGGGAAAAGGGCACTATGTAGTATTTTGCTAATCTTGTTCCTCATTGAGCTGTTGTCAGTCAAAAGCAAGAGGAAGATAGGAACTCCTTGATATAAATCATAGTGCCCATTTCACCTTTATAACCTGTTTTTTATGTTTCCAGGAATTTCATCTCTGTTTGTTACTTCATGTTAAGGTCTTACAAGACCACGAATGATATCAGCATATCAACATGGTCTCTGTAACTTCCCTTTATAAACTTAAATTTTCTTTTTCTCTCATGATAGCACTGAAAAGTCATGATTATCCAGTCATATTTTCACAGATTTTAGATAAGATTTCCAGAACTCTGTATATACAGTTAAGCTAAGTTGCAGAGAAGGCAACTAAAAAGAAAGGTAGATTGAGATAGATATGAGTTATTGTAAATATTTGATAAAATGTGGATAAATCCAAAACACAAACTTGGGTAGATTCATTAAATGTCCTTGGTATAGGACGTCAAAACAAGAATTCTTTGGGTTAATCCAGGACAAAATTATCTTGTGGCCATATTCAGCATCCCAAGAAAGTTACTGGCATCAGGTAACATTCTGAATGGAGACAACCTTTAATCACATAGTGTTGGATTTAAAGTATAATATTTCCCCCTAAAATTATAATAAACCTTTTCCCTTACATTATCGACTTACAAAATTTAGTGATGGGATTTGTGTCTTTCTACAAATTCCTTGAAATTACCAAGAATATTAAGACACATTATCTGAAATTATAGAGCACAATAATCTTCATTTTTCAAATGACTGGTATAGGATCATAGTAACTATGGTTTCAGATGTAACCAAGTTCACTTTTTAAATAAATGACTATAATTAGTATGTTTTAACTTTGATATATTTCTGAAAAATTAATAGAGGTTTGAACAAGAATACATTTTCACTTTTCATAGTAAATTGCATGTTAGGTGAGATGATTTAGGTCATTTGATGTGGAGTGCAGTTTTATACTATAATCCCTGAGTTCTTTTTTGTTTGTTTGTTTTTTAGGATCAGAACTATGCCACTAAACCAGTGATGGGCAAACTACAGCGTTCAAGCCAGATGGGGGGGCTCTGAAATGTTCTATGCTGTGGGACATTATTCCTAATTTCATGAATACAATGAGTAGGATGCAATACAATGAAACTTCAAAAGAGTTGCCTTAGAAACAGACTGACAGATGAGCATTTCCTTTCCTTTGGTCCCCTCTTTAAAAAGTTTGCCCATCACTGCAGTAGACTATTGGATCATATATTTTTCATTCAATCTGAAATAAAACAAATAAGCAAAGCTCCAAGGCAATAATATGTTTGTTGAGAGAGACCAGTGTCTCTCAACAAAGCTCGATCATTAGGTTTTCCTCCCAACCTAAGACCATTGAATGAGGGTATTTCCTTTGGATATATATCCTGCAATGTCTCTTATAATCTTGTTAAAACGTCTCTTCTATCCAGAGATCAGATGTCTCTTCTATAAGGTCCAGATATATTTCTACCTGTCTGTGGTTTAGATATCCTTTCTGTGAGAGTTCCAGAAACCTTTTCTATGTCAGCTTTTTGATTGGTCTTGAGAGGTATGAAGTCACCACTACTCTTCCCTTTGTGCCCTATATGGTAATGACTCATGGTCAATAGGCCAATCCGTTTCCAAGACCTCACCACTCATCCTTAGGTCATTTCTTATATAGTTGATAGGCTTTCTGCTTATTTGATGAATTATATACTATTGCAAAATTCTAGCATACAATGAATAACTGAATATATGACATTAGTTTAACTGGATAACCCTATAAAGTATTTATTGTAATTCTATTTGTAAGTGTGGAATTGGAGTAAATCAAAGATCACTAAACACTCATCTTGGAAGGGACTAGAAGCTGAACCACATGGAACTCTGAGAGACTTCTGTTTGGGAGAGGCCAACATCAAGAGGAGTTTTTCAACTGTCACTTCACTTCTCTCCTGACTGGATGAGGAGCTAGCTTGCTTCTTTGGTTTTGCTTGTGGGGTGAATCCTGAGTGAATTAGTTTGCTCTGTATTTTTTGTGTGACTATTGGGGGATCACTAATACCAACAAAGTCACTGAACAGATTTTCTCCAATTTGGCCAGAGAGGCCAAACTTCTGGGGAGGGGGGGAGAGGCTGTGACTGAGGAGGGATCCTTTCCCTGATCCTGCCTGAACCCATTGATCCTGTTACTTCCCTGTATTCTATTAAATAGAAATATTAGATAGGAGACAGTAGGGGGAAGACAGAGTTAGCTACTGTGACTAAACCACAGAAGAAGTCCAGAGCTGCTCTCTTGGGGAAAAGAAATGGATGATAGTGAAATTCATCCTTTCCCTCCTTCCTTGATTCCCCTATACCTTTTCCCCCAGTACCCTGAATTTGATTTATTCATTAATAAACCCCTTATAGTTGATACTTATAGTCTGGAATACATACTTATATTGGAAGGAGGAGGTGACTGATCTTGCAGCTGGAGGGAAGATCATCATTTACATAACTCCATCTTGAGGGATAAAGCTGCTTGCATTTAGGAGATGCGGGAGGCTTGTCTCAATAGGGCTGGCTCTGGGGCTGGGATCCCATCCATTAGGGTAACTACTGAACCCCAACACCTTCCTTCAACATCCCCATTATAGCTTTGCCAGTTTGGGAAGCTCTTTGAGTTTATTTCCTCATAGGTCTTCCCTGGAGTGGGAGTGAGTGATTAGCTGATTTGGCCCATTGAAAGCTAAAAAGGGGGAATTCTAGATACCCACCCATCCATTTACCATCAATACTCACCCACATACATATTAATCACTAGCTAATTATTATCCCTGTTTAATCCCTTCCTTTTACAAAATATTGATTGATCCTGATAGTTGGGTCTTATTTAAAAAGAGTCAGGAAGTCAGAAATTCTCATTCTCTTGAATATCTAATAAAAATAACTGGATTTTCTATGTTAATTTGCCATAAGAAAAGTAATTTCCATTTATTATTCCTTTTATGTCTCATAACTAACTTGTGAGCTAAGTTATCATTATTTTCATATTACTATTATAGAACTGAGGTCCAAAGAAGTGACTGTCTTATGGTCACATAGTTAGCATAAGAGGTAGAAATCAAGATTATATCACCAAACAGTTCCAGACTTGTAAATAGAAATATCATTAATAAGCTGCATGGCTTAAGTTCAGCTTCTGTATTAGAAAGATTCTGAATGTAATAACTTATTGATATTCTGAATATCATATTTTTATAGCCACTCTTATGCTACAGAAGGCAATGAAGTTTGAAAAGATTTCCTTTCATGGAAGAAAAAAAGAGAAAGAGAATAGTCTTAGGAATGCATATAGACTTTTCTCCCTTCTAAGGAGTAAAATTATCTTGGATTATAGAAACTATATGTTAGTTGAGATAAATATTATAAGTAAAGAGATAGTAACACTAGGTGATTATTCTTGAAGTTCTAACAGATTAATTTATGACTATTTAGATGCTTCTAAAGTGTATGAATCTTTTAAATCTATTTTAAGATATCATTCTCTACTGTTCTCAAAATCAATGAGAATATGGTATTACCACAACCTTATGGAGAATGAGATCTTCTTTGTAACCTTTATAAATCCACCTACTCATTCTATAAAAATGGAAAGTTATTCAGATCAATTTTTACAAGAAAAGGAAAGAACACATACATCATATCAATATCTACAGTACCTATAGCTACATCATCTATATGTTTATATATATATATACATATAAATTATATATTTCAATATCTAGCCATCTATTTTTTCCAAGAATAGATAGGCAAATCCTATTTCTGAAGCAAAACTAACCACAGAAACAAAATTTCTCGAAGTTTAAGGAAATCTCCCAAGCTTTATTGTGCTTGCTTGAGGAAACATCTATTCATTTGCTAAGGACTAGGCAAGAATTGAGAGGCAGCTAAGATGATGAAGTAGAGAGAACTCAAGACCTAGAGTCAAGAGGACCTGAGTTCAAATCCAGCCTTAGACATTTATTAGCTATGTGCATATTCACTCAGAGTTCATTTTCTGCCTTATCTTCTCTTTAGAAAACCCAGCTTGGTAAGTGATCAGTAGTAAGGAGATTCTTGCTAATTACTGAAATGTTTTATTTCAATTAACAGAAGCAATCTGTATTATCTTTTAGAATTCATCACTTTTTGGCAGACTTGGCACCATGCTGAAGAAGGTAGGGCAATTGATATGTAAGTAGTCAAGGCCATAGCCTTGACTACTTAGACTCCCAATAGCCATTATGGAGACATCACATTTTCTACTCTTATGAGACTGCATATAGGCAAGTCAAAACAGCTGGTCAATGCTAGGTTTTATAGAAGCTCATCTTTTCTAATCAACCTTTATTCTCTAGAACTGAGGGCTTTAGTTGAGGAGGCCAGTGCATGGTGGAAAACTTAAATAGTGAAGAAAAGTCCAAATAACTCTAGTGTGCATCTTTGGTCATGTGCCTTTGATATGCAACTCCTTACACACATTATTTTTCAGATGCCTGATGATGTGTCAAGCATTGGACTAAATGGCGAGGAAATACACCAAAGATTAGGTAGTAATAATGTTTTCTCAGAAAGTGAACAATAACTCAGACCTTGATATTCTTGAACCCTCCTTTTTCTACAAACATATATATGTATATATGTATATATGTGGATATAGATATAGATATAGATAGATAGATAGTACAAAAATAGCATAAAGTGAGAGAGAGAAAGTTTTGAACAATGAATATTTTTTCATCTTAGTGTATCTTAAATATTTACATTTCATTCTATTTGTCCCTTTAAAATTTATTCTTCACATCCCCTACAGATTCCACCAGAGAAAATGTAGTATAATTAATACTTAGACAAGAATTCTTCCAACAACATTCCTTTAAAAATGGTCAGCAGGCTTCCGGGTTAAGATGGCGGCAGAGTAAGAAGCAGCTCTTAACCTCTCCTGACC
>NW_025380809.1:0-6544 GCF_016433145.1 Gracilinanus agilis | reverse complement strand
CTCTCTCTCTCTCTCTCCCCACCCATTCTCTCTCATATGTCTGTCTGTCTCTGTTTCTGTCTCTTCTCTCTCTCTCATCTCTTTCTCTGTCTCTGTCTCTGTCTCTTTAATCTCTCTCTCTTTCTCTCTTCCATTCTCACTCATCTCTCTCTGTCTCTGTCTTTGTCTCTCTCATTCTTTCTCTCTGTTTTTCTGTCTCTGTCTTCTTTCTCTCATCTCTTTCTGTCTATCTCTGTCTCTTCCTCTATCTCTGTCTCTTTCTCTCCCCCTCTCCCATTTTCTCTCATCTCTCATCTATCTGTCTCTGTCTCTGTCTCTCTCTTCCTTACCTGTCCTAGAATCGATCCTAAGTATTAGTTCCAAGGTAGGAGAGCAGTCAGAGGTAGGAGATGGGATAGGGGTGGGGTGACTTGCCCAGGATCACACAGCTAGAAAGAGAAGCCCAGATTTGAATTCAGGACTTCCTATCTAGGCCTGGCTCTATCCACTGAGCCACCTAACTGCCCCTGTGCCTCCTACCTTTTCTGTACTTAAACGGTGTTCAGGGCAAACAGGACTTGTCTCTTCACAAGTCTCTCCTCCCTTAGACCATTCCAACTATATGGTGTTTCCCAAACCATCATCATCTGTGGAAGTCCCTTCCCTCTCACAAAGCCTAACTTAGGGGCCAGTTTTATTTTTAAAAAAGCACTGAATCTTAGGGCCAAAAGAGCCATCGAGGTCATCTAGTCAAACCCTGGTCCCAAACAAGACTTTCTTATAATATCCCCAATAACTGGTCATGTATCTTTTGCTTGAAGACCTCCATTGATTAAGCTGATTTGGGATAGCTCTAATTGTTAGAAGTTTTTGCATATGACTAGTCCAAAGTCATTGCTGTGTAATTCCGTGACTTCTACTGATTGTTTGGGCAGCTAGGTGGTGTGGTGGATAGAGCACCAGGCCTGGAGTCAGGAAGACCTGTGTTCAAATTTGACCTCGGGCTTTTATTAGCTGTGTGATCCTGGGCAAGTCAAATAACCTTGTTTGCCTCAGTTTCCTCATCTATAAAGTGAGCCAGAGAATGAAATGGCAAACCACTTTAATATCTTTTTCAAGAAAACCTTAAATGGGGCCATGAGAGTCAGACACGACTGAAAAACAACTGAACTGAACTGATTGTTTCTAGTTCTCTCCCTTGGTGCCAAGCAAAATTAGTCTAACCCTTCTTCCATATAAGAAACTTTCAATTATTTGATGACAGTTATCCCTCCCCAGTTCTCCCCTCCCCTAATCTTCATAGTCATTAGCAATGCTTTCTAAGTTCTTTCTGTCATTATCATTTCTTTCCACATGAATTACCAGGAATGGGTAGTAGTTGTCATCTTTGACAAGTCTCAAGAGGCTTTCTGTCATGTCCAGTTCCATGCCCTAGGAAGACAGGAAACCTCATTATTCATTATGTTACTTTAACAAATAGGAGCCTTGCTTCCCATTAGCAGGAAAATATCAACCACTACTAGTCTCTTTTTCTGTAGAAATTTACTGGGCCATCTAAATCCTGCTGCCAACAATGGTTCCCAGTAATTACATGAAAAACAAAATATATGTGTGTCAAACAGCACTGCAAATGAACCCAATATCAGTCCTTGGAGGCTAAGAAGTCATGTCCTCCTGAAAGGATCGTTTCCCTTCTTTACTGAAGAAATCCTTACATTTATGTTGTTCTTTTAAAGCAGTTTCTTCACATCAACCTGGTAGGGTTAGGTAGTAAATAAATGATCACTCCCATTCATTTTAAAAATTTGTATTATTTCCATTTTACAAATGAGGAAATCGAGGCTCGTAGGGCCTAAATGACTTGTCCATGGTCATGACCCAAGAAGTATGAGGCAAAGTCTGAACCAAGGACTCAACTGAATTGTAAATCTCTTTCCCTTTTGCCAACATTGCCCCTAGAAATGCTACGTGATTATTACTTTGTTCCATGTATTCAACAACCCTCCTTTCTTCCTTTGATTTCCTTTCTTTCACCTTCCGAACTCCTTCCAATCTTTCAAGGAATAATAGAGAGACATTCTTCCATCACTTTCTTCTCTAGGATGGAGACCAGTTTACTTTTTGTGTTATAGGGTCCTGGAAGGAACACAAGCTTGGTGTACTCTGTGTGTAGCTGCAAAATTCACCTTTGCTTTCATACTTTTTGGAAGCAAGATTTTCGGTTCCTTGTTGTTATTTTTAGTAGCTTTCAAGGTTAACTTTCATCTGTGTATATGAACTTATTAGATTATAATCACATCATAGATAGCAATAAAAATATAGCTACTAGATAATATTTACATAGTACTTTAAGGTTTGAAAAGAACTTAACAAATATTACATTTCTATCCTCATAAGAATCTTAGAAGAAAGATGCTTTTATTATCCTTATTTTACCAAGGAGAAAAATGAGGCTAAAGAAGATTAAGTGACATTTCCAAGGTCATAAAGCTAGCAGTTCTACAAAATCTCCACCTCTAAAACCTAGAACATTATAGAGGTCTAATTTAGGTTTGTTGATGTAAAAAGCTACAATTCTTGTAGAATGCAAAAAAAAAAAAAGAGAGAGGGTAGAAAAATTAAGAATCTTGTCAGTGCATCATTAGGATTGCATGGAAGAGTTTAAAATATGAGGTAGACATCAAGAGTCTGTGCTATTTAATATGCTTAAAACGATGGTAGGATGGATAAACTCCTGTCATTATAAACTGCTAAATGAGTTTCCAGTTCTAATTTTCATATCATGTGCTTCTCTCCCTTCACTGGCCAGCTGTCTCATGTGAATTATCGAGGTGAAAGAGGAAAGGACTTTCTTTTTCTTTGGTGATATTATCTCCTTTATTGCATTTGCTGGAGTCAGTATGAGAGGTCTACCTTGGGAGAAAATATATAGCATTAAACTCCCCATGGCCTGGGATATTAAAGGTGCCCTTTGATTGACACAATAGAGACATTTCTTGAAAAGTTTAGTGAACTAAAAAGTGTATATCAAACAATACAGCCAACCTTCTTGACAACCTTATTATTTGGAGAAATCCTATATTAAATCTTTTAGTGGTGTGAATAAATATTGTCTTCATTTACGGAAGGAGACTTGAATTTAAATTTCAATTCTGATAACTACTACTATCTCTCTGACTTCGGGAAAGTTGTTTAACCTCTCTCTGAGACTTATTTTTTCCTCATCTGTAAAATTAAATATTTGGCTATATCAGATTGTTTACCATTTCGGGAAGCAGGGAGGAAAAGGAGGGTGATGAGGAGAGAGAGAATTTGGAATTCAAAAATAAAAAAATAATGTCAAATTGTTTTTACATGTAATTGGGGAAAAATACAATGTTATATTTTTTAATTAAGTGATTGGAAGATTTCCTCTTGCTCTAATCCCTACCATTCTTTGATTCTTAGTTCTAAATTTTTGCATGTTAAGATTTTATAAAATATATCATTGTTTCCTCAATTCTATAGTCATTTTTCATATTTCATCCAAAGGTGAGAAGAAATATAACTTCAGTAGAAGCAATATAGAGAAGGCACTGATAAGTATGGTCATAGCTCATATTAATTGTACAGAGTGATGAATAGTTACAGACTTGTACAACCTGGCATTTATTCAACAAATTTAATAGAACAAACATTTATGAAGTATCTATTTATTATGTGGAAGACACTAGATGCTGAGTTAGAAAAGAAAGATAAGACATATCTCTGGTAAAGTAATTTGAAATTAGCTGGGAGGAGACACACAAATAACTATGACATAAAGGAAAATGTACCAAGTAAAAAGAGAATCTCAGACATATTTGAAGAGGAAGAAATTGCTTTTATTATGATGAAAGTCATCAAGGAAGGCTTCATGAATAAAGTACCTTCTGAACTGGGCCTTGAAGAGAGGAAGAAACTTTAAATGGGAGTAGGGGATGGAGAAAAGATGAATGGATCCATTCCACTTATGGGCATGGCATGAGCAAGGATACAGAGTTAGGGATGGAATGAAGAGAAGAGGAGGCTGAGTAGTCCAACGTGGCTAGAACATGGAGTATATGTATGATTGTGTATAGCATGAAATAAGACGGGAAAGGAAGCCTGAGGATAGATTGTGGAGGACCTTGAAAGCCAGGAGAGAAGTTTAGACTTCATTCAATAAACACTGAGACCCAGCAAAGGTTTTTTTTTTTTTGATATTTGTTTTGTTTTTCATGGAGAAGTCACATAATCTGAGTTGTGCATCAGGAAAATTTTGCCAGTAGTTTGTGAGTGCTAGAATGGAGAGGAAATAAAGCAAATTGACCTATTACTAGGCTAATGCTCCCCAGCAGCCCATATAAAATATCTATGTCCACATGGGTTGTCTACACCAATGTAGCTTTCAGAAGGCATGGATATCTACAATCTTGCCCCACCTTCTCCAAAGTGCCTGAAGGGAACAGAAGGAACCATGAGGAGCCATGATCTGTTCTCCAGGTTCTGACAGGTAAGTCTTTAGCCTACTAGACTAGAATGCTCACCTAAATGTTGTAGGTATAGGTGTACAATAGATTTTTAAAAAAACCACTTAACTTGATGAGTCTTATAAAGGAGTGTTCCCCCAATCTCATACTCATAGGATTAAATCCTTCATACCAAATACTGGTTACACAAAGTCCATTACAAATAGTGAATAGCTAGTAAACCCATCCAACAAATAGCCAACAGAGAACAAGAAAATTTTACAAATTGGAATCATGCCAGAAAATATACAGAGGGATTAAACTCTTTTTCTGGGTGTAACACATCTGGAAGTTCAAATCAAGAGAGATAGGTCCTGATCTCACTTGAAGAGGAAGTTCTGCTTAGAGGCTAGAGAAGCAAGCTAGAAATAAAACCATATTGAGGATCCATGTTTCCTTTATGTGTCTGTAGCTTCCAAAGTCTTCCCCTCTCTTTTGACATGTACAAAAGTTGAGCCTGAAGTCTCAAATCATGTGTACTATTTCTCAAAAAAAAAAAAAGTCTCTTCTCCAAAGCTCTTGTATCAACTCCACCTTTTACTTAACACAGGTTCACGGCATTGAAACAGCAAGTATTCCCCAAATTAAGATAGTTTCATGCAAAATGCTCTAGGATTTGCTGAAAATCTTAGTTAAACTTATAATTCATATCTGCAAAATTACCCTAATCACACCTGAGAACCAGCTCGGTGTTCTAAGCCTTAATTTCACAGAGAGAGACTAGGATTTGTATATCTTTGTTTAATATTTAGCCTGTTGTCTTGAGAAGTTGTATCAGTTACACCAAGTTTTTCTTAGGTTATTGAGTGGATCTTCCAAATCACCTCTGTTACCAATATACTTAATTCCCCCACTCTCTAAAATCATGCCCCACCCTCGGTTATACCAGAGAGTGGGTTGTACAATATTCTATCTAGATAATAGGTAATGTGGCAAAGGAGGGTTTGAGTTAAACCACATAGTCTGGGTAGTCTGTGCAAAATATATTGACCTCTTTCATAATGCTCTGTGCACAACTCAAGTTAGCAAAACCTGTCTCATGATTGAGTTGCATCCCTATAATGGGCTACTAGGTGGCACCATAGTGCATGGAGTGCTGGGAATGGAGTTACTGTTAGGATTAAAATTCTCTGAAGACTATATTAATTTATAATTATTTATTAGAGAGTAAAAGCAGTTTGGAAAGAGAAAAAGCACATAATCATATGGCCTGTCATCTAGCTAATTAATCTGGGAGTCTCCATTCTCTAGCTAAGAGAGTTCACTGACATGCACATGAGCTGCTCCACCAGGAAAGTCCAAAGAAAGAGAGAGCTGCTGCTTTCTCACTCCCTAACTTAAACCCCTCATGACATCACTCCTTCTGGTTGGACAGACTTGACCTTAGTCTGGGTCAGAGCCCAGTCTTCAGGATGCTCCTGGGGAAAGAGGCAAGCATCTTTCAAGATGCCAGGGAGACACGAGACCTCTGGCATCCTTCCATAGTATGCATGGGCACCCCATCAAAGGGTAGGGGCGAGAGTAAAACGGATTTTCAAACCTTTCCTTTTAAAAAAGAAAAGAGAGGTACAAATTAATGTTAAATTCATATATCAGGAAGACTCAACTTCCTGAGTTCAAATCTAGCTTCAGACATTTATGAGGTGTGTGACCCTGGACAAGTCACTTAACCCCGTTTGCCTCAATTTCTTCATCTGCAAAATGAGCTGGAGAAGAAAATGACATATCGCTCCAATATTTCAACTAAGAAAACCAAAAATGGGGTTACAAAGAGACAGCTGAAAATGACACAACAATGAATAAAGGGGTCTAGGTTCACCTATATTTGGAGCTAGATCACATAGCTCAGGCCTTTTCATTTCATCAAGAAAGGACAGCTGGAGATAAATAATGAGGGGGAATCATCTAGTTAATCTAGTCTCTTCTCCAAAGCTCTTGTATCAACTCCACCTTTTACTTAACACAGGTTCACAGCATTAAAACAGCAATTATTCCCCAAATTAAGATAGTTTCATGCAAAATGCTCTAGGATTTGC
>NW_025380808.1:0-8099 GCF_016433145.1 Gracilinanus agilis | reverse complement strand
AGAGAGAGAGAGAGAGAGGGGGGGGGGAGGGGGGAGAATTCTTCAACTGACAGATTACAATTTATCTTTCTTTAAAATTAACCACATTTCCAAACTTCCCTATCTGGGTCAAGAACATCATCACCCTTCCAGTCACCCAAATTCACAACCTCAAAGTCAACCTGGATGCCTCACTCCCCTTAACCTGTTATGTGTAATCAGTTGTCAACTTTACCCAATTCCATCTCCATAAACATTTCTCATATATATTCCCTTCTCTCTTTTCATTTGATCATCACTTTAGTTCAAGTTTTTATTACTTCTTGCCTATCTACTGAAAAGTCTCCTACTTGGCCTCTTCTATCTCTAATCTGTCCTCCATCTGGTTGCAAAAATGATATTCCTAAACAAATGTGACCATATCACTCTCCTCGATAAATTCAAGACAATCATTTTAGCTCAGAATTAAATTAAAATTTCTTTGTTAAAGCTTTCGACACTACTTCCTTTTCTACTCTTATTACCCATTTGTCCCATTAATATATACTCTTCAGTCAAGCCAAACTGGAGGTCTTGTGGTCAATCATGAAGTACATTTTCTCTAGCTCCCTAAATTTGCTCAATCTGGCCCTCACTTCTGGAATGTACTTCTTCCTTATCTCTACTTCTTAAAATAGTTTGTTGTTACTGTTCAGTCATTTGTCATGTCCAAATCTTTGTGACTCCATTTGGGGTTTTCTTGACAAAGATACTAGAACAGTTTTCCATTTCCTTCTCCAGCTCATTTTACAGATGAGGAAACTGAGGCAAATAAGATTAAATGACTTGTCCAAGGCCACACAGCTAATTAGTATCTGAGTCTTATACTCTAGTTTCCTTCAAAGTTCAGATCAAAAAGCTACCTTGTATAAGCAACCATTCCTGGTATACTTAGGATATCTCCTCTCCCCCAAAATTACCTTGCATTAATTTTTTCAATTTTGTATATACTTATATGCATATATTGGGATAGCTAGGTGGTACTGTGGATTGAGTGCTGGGGCTGGAATCAGTAATGTTTGAGTTCAAATCCAGCTTCATGCACTTACTAGGTAGTGATCCTGGACAAGTTACTTAACCCTGTTTGCCTCCATTATTCATCTGCAAAATGAACTAGAGAATGAAATGGCAAACCAATCTAGAATCTTTGCTAAGAAAACCCCAATGGGGTCAGAAAGAGTCAGATACAAGTGAAAAACACAATTAAACAGCAATATATGTGTATATATACACCCAATAGAATAAACACTCCTTGAGAGCAAGGACTTGAATTTATTTTCTTTGATATTCCCAGTATCTAGCATAGAGAAGGCACTTAGAAAAAACTTGATGATAGGTTGATTGGTTGTGCAATTAGAAGAAAAACTTTAGGGAAGAGCCTTGAGTCTCAATCTCTTCATTTTTAAATGAGAAGGTGGGCATAAATCATCTCTTAAGTCCGTTCTAGCTGTGATATTTCATGATTCTGTGCTGTTATGTTGAGATTATATTGTCAGTTATCACCAAATTGATCCTTTTCCAGACAGTTTGGGGTGGAGCTTTTTTTTTTTTTTTTCCGTCTTTCTATTGGCACAGTTGCTTGGCCTGGAACACTGGATTACCCACCTCCCCATCTGGTGTCCTGCGTCCTATAACTCCAACTCTTTTGTCTGATCAGGTAAAAGCTTGGCCTCTGTCATTGTCATGAAGGCCACCTGCCCATTTTTGTGGACAATGGCCATGAGAAATATCCTCTATCTGAGCCGGGTGTCGTTATGATGATCGAGCTCATAAATCCCAATGAAGTCAATTCTTTGTGGGAAGCCATCACAGTGACTTGAGAAGAATTGATGAACTTGCCCCTCCTCTGATGGCAGCCGCCAAGCTCTAACAGAAGGGGATCTGTCGTTGGGGGCGGTGGGAACGTCTGATGCCACATTAGAGATGTCACCCTTCTTCGCTCCATGAGTGACTGATGTCTTTCTCATGAATTATTCATGATTATCAAAGCATTGAGACCACATGCAACAGAGCATGGGGATGGGGAAATTTGCTAGAGAAATGAAAGGAGTTCCAAAATGATGTTAATACTCACTGACAGAAATTAAGCAGCTTCTTTTGTCATCGAAGACACATCCCTGTGGCACATGAGGCTGCGAGTATATCCAAACTTGTAATTCTAACCAACAGCCTTTAAAGTTGACTGATACTTTCATGGGATTCATGAGAGTTGTTTTCACTCAGATTTTGGCATCGCTCATTCTCCCACCAGCCACTTATTTTAGAAGCAAAGATCTCCTAGCCTAGCTTACCTGTCCCACCTTATTGCCCATTCCACTCCTTTATGCTAGGATTCCATTCACCCTTGACAAGGAGCAGTATCTAGATTTTCAACCTTTTCCTGCCTCTACATAAAGTCTGTCCCTCATGCCAGTAACACTCTACCCACTCATTTTAACTGAAATCATTTTCTGCTTTTCAAATGTAGCTCAGATGCCACCCACATATAAGTTCATAGAGCGTAAAGGTGTCTTAGAGGTTACTGAGCCCAACACCACTGTTTTGTAGATGAGGAAACTGAGGCCAAGAGAGGATGAATAGCTTCCTTGAGATAATATAGCTAATAAGTGTCTGATTTAGGAATTAAATTCATGTCTTTCTAATTACAAGCCACTCTATTCACTACACCAATTAGGTCCATGAGTTCTTCCTTGATTCTGCCTTCTTACATTTTCCTAGGTTACTTTTACTAGAGCCCTCTTTCTCACAGTCTAATTTGTATCATGCACATTCCTTCTATTAGATTTAAACTTCTTTAAGGGAAAAATATCATTGTAAATCTTTAAATCACCAGGGAATTACACAATTCCTGGTACATAATATACGCTTAATTAATGTTGTTAATAAATTGAACACCATGGCAGAAGTCAGCTTCCCACTACCAATCCTCAATATTCTTTTCTCCAATCTTACCCTTATTTCACCTGCAAGATGGCAGGTATAAAATAAAAGTACTTAGTACAGAAGTATTCCTGGATATGAAATAATATAAATGACAATAAGCAACATTTACGTATCACTTACTACATGCCAGGCATTGTGCTAAGCCTTTTAAAATCATTATCTCATTTTATCTTCATGAAAATCCTGGGAGGTAGATATTATTATAAGCCTCCTGTTACTGATGAAGAAACTGAGGCAAATAACAGTTATGTGACTTACCCAAAGTCATACAAATAGTGTGTATTTGAGGTTAGATTTCTTTAACATATACCTATTAAGTATCTGGGGTCACATCTGAACCAGGTCTTGACTCCAGACCCTTTGCTTTATTTACTGTGCCACCTAGATGCCCAATGACTTCTCCTTTCAAGTACCCATGGTTTTTCATTTCAGTTTCTTCTCCAGACACCAGGACCACAATCATGGTACAGTAGAAAGAGCGTTGGGTTTGGAGACTGCATATCTGGGTCTTAATCCAATCTCTGCCACCTCCCACTGGTGGAACCTTTGGAGAAGTCAATTAATGTTCCTTGACTTTAGTTTCCTCACTTATATCATGAGAAAATTGGACTATATGATAATGAGGTTTCCTTCTAGCTCTAAATCTATGAAACCTGAGACCCTCAGTAGTTTCAAGTGTGACTGAGCATATAGACCAACCAGTAACACACTCAAAAGAAGGTGTGCCTGCCAAGAGAGCATCACATTTCTATGAAGGTGACAACACAGAAAAGGCTTTCTCAGCACGTCCCACAGATGACCAATGCACCCCTTTAACTTTTCCAATCTTCCTTTGTATTCTATATATGTATTTTATTTTGCCACCATGTTTTCTATGCATCAATCTGACTGGACATTTTGCTATTTCACAAGCTCACCCCATATTTTCCATTCTCTGCCTCTTTCCAGTTTACTCATTCCTTCACATCTATACCTGATAAAAGCCTTCTTTTCTTCCAATTGCTGGTTCACATGCCACTTCTTCCATGAATCCTGATTCTCTCCTTCAAAACTCTCATGACATTTTGTTTGATATCAATATAGACGTATAATTTAACACGTATATGTTAGACAAAGAAAGTAGATACACGTGAATTACATTTATACCTATAATATATAGACAGATATTGATGATATTATAGGCATATCATCAATATCTGTTTAATCTTCTATTCCAGTAGAGTGGTTATAAGGTCTAGGAAAGCCAGAATTATGATTTGTTTCATCTTTGTTTTCTAGCCCTGAGCTTAATATATCAAATACAGTCAGTCCTGAATAAACATATGTTGAGTTGAACACAACAGCTTTAAATGCAGTTTAACAAACATTAAAGACCTACTATATGTAGAGCCCTGAGCTAAAGGTATGCAAAGTCCAACTAGCAACCCAGGATTGCGTCTTCAATAGGAGTAGCAACTAATTATCCTGGTGAATCCAATAGCTCAGCCCAATCAATCAATCAACTAATCAATAAATATTTATTAAATATTTATTAAATGTACGAAATATCTGTAATGTACTAGCCAATAAGAATACAAAGAATTAAACAATTCCTACTCACAATGAGCATGGATTCTAATGGGGAAGACAGCTACATATAAAAATATATATGATATAAACATATAAAGTTAATAAATACAAACATATTACAAATACAAGGTAGTTTGGGAGGGATGTTATTAGCAGTTGAGGCTGGGGAAAAGGGAGATCAGGAAAGGTTCCATGAAGATTTTGGTGCTTGAGTAGCATCTGTCATATTGAAACTCTGGGAACTGAGAGTCCCAACCGTTGATTGACAGGTGAAGACCATTGGACCTCAGAATGTTCCCAGAGGCCATGAGGACAGGGGAGAAAGCATTTGGCCAGGGGGGTATAAATAACCAGGCAGCCCCTGACAGGAGGTCTTTTCCTTTTCCTTTGGACCTTGGATCTGTAGACCCTGGTCTATTGGGATCTGAGGCTTGATTGGCTCAACCTGCAAGAACTCCTGTCTGAACCTTATTGACATTTGCCAACCTGTATCCAGACTGTGAATCCTCATATTCTTCTGTCCCCTAGATATTTAGGTATTCAAACCATCCTTACATATCTAGGTACCCCAGGGCCCGGGAGGGATCTGGGAAGTGGGCAGGAGAAGAAGAAGAGGGTGGAAAGGGTGGTTCCTAAGGCTGTGAAAGGCATAACATCTAACAGGAAGAAGAAGTTGAAAAACATCATGCAATAGCTTGCTTGCTCTGGTTTGCCTATGCCTAGGCTAAGCCAGAGGAGCTAATAACAAGCCAGAATCACTCACCTGCCTACAGTCCTGAAGGATTAATATTATCAAAGATTAGTTTAGGGTTTCCTATTCCTCTTCCCATTTCCAAAAATTCCTTCCTTGCCTAATTATATATATATATATATATAACTCTTCAAGTACCTTCCTGGAGTGGTTGTTTCATCACTTCTCTAGGAAGGGAGCTAACGCAGTCAGATAAATGTGTCCAAGGCTGATAGAGCCCAATATCCACCATTAATCAACCCCAGGTGGGACCTGAAAGGGATACCCATCTACTGACCTGAAGGGTCCTGCCTGGGCACTGTTATAAAGGAGGGAGGTGTTACAACATTTAGCTAGGTGGCAAGACTCAGGTGATTTTGCTCTAGTCACATATCTGAACCGCCACTCATTTAAGAGTGGTAGTAACCAGTTTACCCTCTCCTTTATTTATAACACATCTTATAGGAAGAGAAGGACTCGATGGCAACCAAAAAGCCATTAGTTATGATAGGATTCAACCCAAGCCTACAGTTGCTCTAAGCCAAAAAGACCAGCCCCTCCTTTATGCTGTAATTTCCTCTAAAAGGAGGAAAAGATATCTAGGGAGTTGGCATTCATTCCAGTCAAATTTTAAATTCTATCTCTGAATGGATGTCTTTTGAAAATGAAGGAAGAGGGGTTCCGGGTTAAGATGGCGGCAGAGTAAGAAGCAGCTCTTAACCTCTCCTGACCAAAACACACAAAACTCCTCAAGGGAACATAAAAACAAGTCCAGACGAATGGAGGAACCTCACAACAGGGCACAGCATGGAAGGTACGTGGAATCGAGGCATTTCCATGCTATAAAGGGGTGAAACAGCTCTCACTAAATCGCGGGCTGATCAACCACCCCACCCCCACCCCCTCCACACACAAGATCTAGAGCTCTGAAGCCAGCTAAAAAGAAATAGAGCAAGTTTTGGGCACCCATCGAGTCATTGGCAGCTCCGGGGCCTGTTCCTGAGAGCAGCAAGATTTAGGACCCCAAAAAGCTAACGAACGCACACAAAATCTGACTGTGGGAGCAGGACGCCAAGAGCGGACGCAGGGCGCAGAGCACGGGCTCAGAGTGCAGGAACAGGTGGAGGCGTGGGTGGAGGCAGACACAGCCACAAGCTAAAGCTCTGAAACCCTGAGTGGGGAACCAGTGCAGATGGGTATACGACTGTGGAAGCAGTGCCCTGAGACTTGTAAAGAAACCTCCAGCTGACGATCAAGCAAGGGGGTCCAACTTGGGGCTTGACCGCGGACAGACCCTGAGCGCGAGGATAAACCTGAGAAGCTGCTGGGCTAAAGATGGTTACCCAGTCTCAGGAAGTTCAGAAGAGAAAGATTAACAACAAGAAAAAGAAGTCTTTAACACTCGAAAACTTTTACACAGAGAAAATCCAGACAACCGAGCAAACAGAGGAGGAGAACAAAAAAGCATCTGGACCCTCCTCAAATAAGGAAAAATCCTCACAAGCTATGGAAAAGTTCAAAACTGAGATTTTGAGGAAAATGGAAGAGATCTGGCAAGAAAATAACTGTTTAAAAGGTAGAATCTTGCAATTGGAAAGTGAGGCTCAGAAACCAAATGAACTGATAGGCAAATTGAACACCAGAAATGACCAGATTGAAAAGGAATACCAGAAGATTATGGCCGAAAACCAGAAGATTATGGCCAAAAACCAGAAGATTATGGCCGAAAACCAGAAGATCATAGCCGAAAATCAAAAGATCATAGCCGAAAAGCGAAAGATTATAGCCGAAAATCAATTCCTAAAGGCTAGAATTGAGCAATTAGAAGCTAATGATCTCTCAAGACAACAATCACAAATAAAATAAAGTCAAAAGACTGTAAAAATAGAAGGAAACATGAAATATCTCAATGAGAGAGTGACAGACCAAGAAAACCGGTCTAGAAGAGACAATTTGAGAATAATTGGTCTTCCAGAAAAACCAGAAATTAATAGAAACCTGGACTCCATACTAACAGAAATAATTCAGCAAAATTGCCCTGAAGTCCTACAACAAGAGGGCAATATAGACATTGAAAGGATTCATAGAACACCTGCGACATTCGATCAAGAAAAATCACCCAGAAATATAATTGCCAAATTCAAGAGTTTCCAAGCAAAAGAAAAAATCTTACAAGAAGCCAGAAAGAAACAATTCAAATATCAAGAAGCACCAATCAGGATCACACAGGATCTAGAAGCCTCCACGTTAAAAGATCACAAGGCTTGGAATACGATATTCAGAAAGGCAAGAGAGCTGGGCCTGCAAACAAGGGTCAACTACCCATCAAAATTGACTATATATTTCCAGGGAAAAGTATGGGCATTCAACAAAATTGAAGAATTCCAGGTATTTGCACAGAAAAGACCAGGGCTAAATGGAAAGTTTGATATCCAACCACAGAAATCAAGAGAAACATGAAAAGGTAAATAAGATACAGAGGGGAAAGAAAGAAAACTTACAATTTTTAAATTTGCCTTTTTAAGGGCCTCAGTGAGATCTAATTATCTCTATTCCTATGTAGAGAAATGATATGTATAATTCTCTGTAGTGAACTCTATTCACTATTATAGTATTCACTATTATAGTAATCAGAAGAATAATTCACAGGGTGAGGGTGGAACACTAAATAATCTAAGATGGCATGGGGGATGGGAAAGAGGGGGTAAATAGCAGGGAACACCAAGAGAAACTTGAGTGAATAAGAAAATAGGATATTCTATTACACACAAAGAGGGCATGGGAGGGAGAGGGGATAAATAGTATTATAAGAAGGACAGGAAGAGAGCATTAAGAGGTA
>NW_025380807.1:0-7164 GCF_016433145.1 Gracilinanus agilis | reverse complement strand
CCTCCCTTCCTTCCTTCCTTCCTTCCTTCCTTCCTTCCTTCCTTCCTTCCTTCCTTCCTTTCAGAATCTATACTCCAGGACTCTGAATCCCAGCATCCAGAGTAGAAGAGTGATAAGAGCTAGGCAATGGGTGTTAAGTGACTTGCCCAGGATCACTCAGCTAGGAAGTATCTGAGATCAAATTTGAACCCAGGACGTCCTGTCTTGAGACAGGGCTCTCTACCCACTGAGTTATCTAGAGAGCATTTGCAAAGGGCATTCAAAGCCCTGGAGACCAAGCTTTAAAGAACTGAAAAGCGATTAAAATTATTCTTTTTTAAATTTAAATTTGCTTGATTTCTGGTCCCCTTTGATCAGAATCCCGGCCTGTTTTCCTTCCCCCAGCTGTAAAGGGGAAGGGGGGGGGGCACCCAAGCCCAGGTCCCTGCTTCCTTCTTTGTTTTCCTCAGTAAATGTTCGTGACAATGATCTCATTTAGTGCAACAAGTTTATTTATACTGTAAATGCAGATGGCTGAGTAACCAAACAAGGGCCGGGCTTTTATTGTTTCCAGTACACCTGCAGAGAAGAAGCAGGCCTCGTTCTCCGGCCACCCCAGTGGCCCTTTTATGCATCTCCTCCTGTTACATTACATGGAGTAATGCGGGCATTGCGTCAGCCTGGAAGGGAGTTTGCAAACCCCGTCTCGCTGGCCGCAGCGGGCACATCTGCTCTGGGCATGCCTGCTGGGCCCGGGGGAGAGAAGCAGGCCCTGTTGCCCAGAGCCTGGGAGCCATGTGGGGCTTGGCTGCGTGTTTGGTGCCTGGGCTCTGGGGCCAGCCCGGGCAGAGAATGCTGGCGGTAGCTGGGTTCACCGGACAGAACCAGGAGCCTCCCAGAAGAGGTTCCAAGAAATTTCTGATCAGGTGTCCTGCATGTATGACATCTCTGTGTGGCAGGAAAAAAAAGTCCAGGCTCTTCTGGCCACGGAGAAAAAGGGAACTCAGGTGGCACCTCTAGTCTAGGAAGGAATTCAGAGGTCATCTAATCCCATCTCTTTTTCTTTCTTTCTTTTCTTGAACCCATCGTAGAATCAATGATGTGTTTTGGTCCCAAGGTAGAAGAGTGGTAAGGGATAGACAATGGGGGTTAAGTGACTTGCCCAGGGTCACCCAGCCTCTTCTTTTTTACAGAAGAAGAAGCTGAGAACCAGGAAGGGATGTGGAGTTATAGAGAACTAAGATAAGCCTCAGAGAACTTCCCCATTTTACCAAGGAGAAAACTGAGGCTAAGAAAAGTCAAGTGGCTTGTTGTGACGTACACAGGGTTGTAAGTTAAGGTTACAGGAATCTCTGAAGTTACTTAGGAGAGTTTCTACATTTTGCAGAAAAGGAAACTGAGGCCAAGAAATGGAAAGCAACGTAACAGGATTCTAAATTCGACCAGAAAGGGATCTCTCTCTCATTTAGCAGACGAGGAGTGTGAGCCCCGGACAGAGTCAGAAACACTCATGTTAGTAAGTGACCGAGCCAGAATCTGAATCCATTATATTGGATTCCCAATCTAGTGGCCGTCCTATGTTTAGGAGCCTACGGCCACCCATCTCTGACGATCACTGCTTAGACGGGGCCATACTTAGGGTGATTCTCCAGGAGGGATAGAATCTAGAGGAGCCGGAGAATAACCTCACCCTTATTTATCACTGTGATGAAAGAAGCTGGCGCCATCTTGGTTTTCCAAGAAAACTGCTGATTCCTCATTTTCTGAAAGTAACTTTGAGCACCCCCAATTTCAGAAGCCCAGACTTGGCAGGGGCCTCAAAGCCTAACTAAACAAGAAAGCCCTCTGCATTAACCCCAACAAATCGTCATCAGTTCCTGCTCAGAGACCCCCAGAGAGAGGAAATCCATCATCTTTCAAGGCAGTCCATCCTCCCTCCTGAGAATTCTAAATCTGAGGATTGTGGGTCTCCCCCACCCCCACATCAAACCTAACTTTATCTCTTTTCAACTCCCATCCATTCTTCTTGATGCTACCTCCGAGGCCAAGTGGAACAAACTTCTTCTGTGAGACAGTCCATTCAAACCCTTGACAACAGTTATTATATGCCCTCTGCGCCCCTTTTTCTCTAGGCTAAACCTTTCCAATTGTTCCAAGGCCCATCCTCCAGTGGTGCACACCCAAAGCCCTTCCTGGTCTTGACTGCCTTCCTCTAGCTACTCTCCAGTTTTCAAACATCTTTCCTAAAATCTGACACCCCCAAGTAAACACAATCCTGCAGACATGCTCTAACAAGGGCAGAGGAGAAGGAGAATCAGCCACTCTGTCCTGGAGGACATCTCAGCTTTGGGACTGGCACATACTGAGCTAGAAGTCCCCTCTGGAGTCACACTTCCCCCATTTTGCACTTTTAACCCAAGTATGGTACTTTACTTTTTTTTTAACCCTTACCTTCCATTTTAGAATCAATACTGCATATTGATTCCAAGGCAAAAAAAAAAGCCGTAAGGGCCAGGCAATGGGGGGCAAGTGACTTGCCCAAGGTCACACAGCTAGGAAGTATCTGAGGTCAGATTTGAACCTAGGGTCCTGTCCTGGATCTCAATCCACTGAGCCACCTGGTTGCCCCTTGTCTTAATTGCCAGGATCTCCTTAATTATGGCCTTTTCCTAAGTCTTCAACCTACTTGAAATATTGACAACCAATAAAGCTTTATTAAGTAGAAGCAACTAGGTAGCTCAGTGGATTGGGAGCCAAGCCTAGAAACAGGAAGTTCTTGGGTTCAAATCTGGCCTCCAACACTTCCCAGCTGTGTGACCTTGGGCAAGTCACTTAACTCCAACTGTCTAGCCCTTATTGCTCTTCTACCTTGGAACCAATATTAAGAATTGATTCCAAAATAGAAGGTAAGGGTTAAAAAAAAAAAAAAAAAGGAAGGACAAGCAACATCTACTAACTGTGGGTACATTCCTATTCTTTTATCTCTCTCTAATCCTTCAGTGATCTTATAAGAGCCTAAGAGTTTAGTTATCATTTTTTTATCAATGACTCCAAGACTTATATATCTCTCCAGAGCTCCATTCCAATAGCACCAAATGCTTATTGGAACTTACTGGATGTCCCATGGCCCAAAACAGAGCTTGTGATCTCCTCCCACACCCCGAGAAAATCAGCTCTTCTTCCCACCTTCCCTTTTCTGTCCATCCTACCAGTTCTCCAGGGTCAGGTTCTGGGGGTCATCTCTGATTCCTCAGTTTCCCTAACTGCCTAGTCTCTGATCACTTGCCAAGTCCCATCTTCCACACTGTCTCTTATCTCTCTTCACCAGAGTCTGGGCTTAGGAGATGTCTTAGAATCTCAGAATGTCTAACTTCCTTCAAGGCTCAGGCCAAGGGCCACCTCTTCCCCCTCGCTTTTCTTGCTTCTTCTGCCCACACCTCTGCTGTGCCTGTGTGTGCATCAGTACTGCTGGGGATGATCAAAGGCTCCAGGGGAGGACGGATTGCTTCTTTGTCTTTCTACCTCCCGTGCCTAGCAGAGCACTTGGCACGTAGTAGGTGTTTAATCAATGTTTCTTAAAGGAGTACATGAGTAATCCAGATGTTTGAGCCATGACGTGATGGGATCATATTTGGGTTCTGGCAGCTACTCATAGGATTAACTTCTTTTTGCCTCTGTTTCCTCATCTGTAAAATGAAGGGGTCAGACTCAAAGGCCTTTCATATCTCTTCCAATTTTAAGTCTATTAGTCCTATGATTGCTTAAGCTTACTAAGCCTCAGATTCCTCAACTTTCAAAGGAGATTATAAAAACATCTTGCCAAGGCTGTGATGAGGCTCAGATAACATGGTTTCTAGATACTCATATAGGGTTTAGCAGACTGCAAAGTGCTGTCCCTGGAAAGGCCAACTGAGAAGCATCTTGGTCTAATAAACAGGGACCCAGTCTTGGAGTGGAGAAGATCTGTGTTCAAGTCCTACCTTTAATGAATTCTAGTGATGTCATCTTGGACAAATTACTTAAACTTTGGGTGCTCCCGGGCAACACTCTAAGATAGTCAATGAGCATTTATTCAACTCTTACCATGAGCCAAGTGCCAGGTACCAAAAGCCATCTCTGCCCTTGAAAATGCATAAAGAGAAAGCTGAGAAAGGCAGGAGGTAATCTCTGCTGAGACACAGTGGCAAAGACCAGAGAATGAAGTATGGTGGCTCTAGGTCATCCTGGAAAAGGGAGTCCCAGAGAAGTTGCTTATCAGTAGTAGGATTTCCAGGGCAAGGAGGTGACCCCATGGATAGAGCACTGGACCTGGAGTCAGGAATAAATCTGGCCTCAGACACTTCCTGTTTGTGTGACCCTGGACAAATCACTTAACCCTGTTGGCCTCAGTTTCCTCATCTGTAAAATGATCTGGGGAAGGAAATGGCAAGACACTCTAGAATCTCTGCCAAGAAAACTTCAAATGGGGTCATGAAGAGTTGGACATCACTAAACAACAAAGTAAGATTTCCCACATCTGTGAAATTGCAGGCCAGGACCATTAATGTCAGCCATTGTTATGGCTGCTATTGTAAAGAATTATAATCATTGATCTGGTCTGTCTGACCAATGACCTCACCCACTCCTTCTCTGGCACCAAAAGCTTCTCTGTGTGCAGCCTTCTCCCTAACCTGCCTCTCCGCAGCCCCAACGTCCTAATCTTTTCCCATAACCAAAATTCAGCTTAGAAAACACGTGGCTCTAGGGAATAAGCAGTCTGACCCTAGCAACAGAAAAGGAGAATTGTTAGAAAGTCCCTGGAGGCAGAACGCTAGAGAAAGGGAAAGCTAGAGAAGAGTGAAATCATAGGCTGAAGCAGGTGGAAGGGACCTCAGAGACTGTTCAGTCCTACCTCCCCCTTTTTACAAGGGAGGAAACTGAGTCTCGGAGAGGAAAATTACACAAAATTATAGAACCAGTGGGACTCAAACTTGAGTTTTTTTGCTCCAAGATAGCTATTTAGATAGACAGACAGACAAACAGATCAAGACAGACAGACAGGCAGATCGATAGATAGGCCAGCTGTGTGACCCTGGACAAGTCCCTTAACCCCCATTGCCCACCCCTTACCACTCTTCTGCCTTGGAGCCAATAAACAGTATTGACTCCAAGATGGAAGGTGAGGGTTTAAAAAAAAAAAAAGAAAGATAGACAGACAGACAGATAGATAGATAGATAGATGATAGATAGATAGATAGATAGATAGATAGATAGATGGATAGATAGATGGATAGATAGATACATAAATACATAGACACATAGATAGATGGATAGATGGATAGATGGATAGATAGATAGATAGATAGATAGATAGATAGATAGATAGATAGATAAATAGATAGATGGATGATGGATGGATAGATAGATAGACAGAGGATTTATTAAGCACGTATCATGAACAGAAATACTAAGCATTAGGAATACAAAAACAGGAAAACACGAACAAATAAAACAAATCTCTGTTTCCCAGGGCCCCAGACAGGAATCCAAGGCTAACCCAGAACCCAAGCCCAACAGGTCTATCTTGGTCTCCTTAAAGTCTCTGCCTGGGAGAGCAGGAAAGGCCATCATCCCACAGAATCTGTGTTCTTTGGAATTCTATGTGGTTCTCACATACCTTCTTCCTCTTCTCCCCACCCAAATGCCCAACCTCATATGGTCCTTCCAACACTGTCCTTGCCATAAAGGGCCCAACCCCTTCTCCCTAGACCAGTGATGGGTAAACTACCGCCTGGGTGACATTATTCTTAGTGTGACGAATACAATGAGTAGGATACAACACAATGAAACTTCCAAAGAGTTGCCTTAGAAATAGACTGACAGATGAGCATTTCCTTTCCTTTGGCCCCCTCTTTAAAAAGTTTGCCCATCACTGCTCTAGACAGAAGCTCATGTCCTTAACAATCACAGTGCCATTCCCAGATTTTTAGCCCCTGAAAGAAGTCATGGCAACAATGTCAACATCTTATTTGTCTGACTTTAGTCAAGTCACTGAGGATCACAATAGTGTTTATAGATTTGAAACTGGAAAGGATTTTAGAAGCCATCTGGTTCATCCTCCTCAATTTATAGAGGAAGAAACAAGCCCAGAGAGGTAACTCACCTTGCCAAAGGGTCACAAAGGTGATGTCTGAGCTGGGATTTGAACCCAGGTCCTCTGGATCCTTTCCATTGTACCCCAAGGCTTAGCATAGTTCCTTGCACACAGTAGGTACTTAAAATGAGTATTGACTGACCATACCAAGCTGTCTTTCTAATGATATATCTGTACCTTGGTTTACTCTTCTGTAAAAATGGGAAGTCTGGCACAGATGGCCTCTGAGGTTCATTACAGATCTAACTCCATGGAGCCCATGATTATCTGGCTTGTGTGACCTTGAGCAAAACATTTCTTTTCTCTGAACCTCAGTTTCCTCTTTTATAGAATCAGAGTGTTGGACTCCTCATCTCCCCTAGATCTGAATGTATGACACTATGACCCTGGCTGGCATGGGTACCTTAGGTTCTAGGATGCTGGAGGTGGCAGGGTTTATATCTAACTTATACCTCTCAAGAAAACCATTCCCTGAAGCATTTCCTGCCACTGGGGTAGGGCAGTATGGGGGTGGAGATCTTTTACCACCCACCCTCATCCCCAGGTTCCTGAAGCTTGACAAAAGGGCACTAGGAAGGTGTACAGGAGGCAGAGACCTTGGGAACACAGTGCTGTGTTCTCTCTCACCCACCCAGGGCATCCACCTGGGCCCCTAAACAAACAATTCAGGGAGGAAAAAAAACAATGTTGAAACAAAACCAGGGTTTGCATAGGGGCATTCAAATAACCTCTGGCTGGTCCATTTGCATTTCAAATGGTGTAGATACAGCCCTAAGGGATTATCTGATTTGAGTAAAGAAAGAACCTTCCCCAGGAAGACCCCAGGGTCTGAGTTAGGATACAAGAGGACTAGAGGATTAGGGCTGAGATTTGCAGCTGGAAGGGATTTTTCATCCTTAAAGAAGTTAAAAGATTTATCTAAGATCACACAGGCAGCAAGTGGCAGGGCTAGGATTTGAATCCAGAACCTCTGATGTCCAATCTAGCAATCTTCCTCCCTCCCTCCCTCCCTCCTTCTCTCTCTCTCTCTCTCTCTCTCTCTCTCTCTCTCT
>NW_025380806.1:0-1867 GCF_016433145.1 Gracilinanus agilis | reverse complement strand
TTATATGAAAACAACTACAAAACACTTTCCAAACAAATAAAACTGGATCTAAACAATTGGAAAGCCATTGATTGCTCATGCGTAGGACGAGCTAACATATTAAAAATGACAATTCTACCCAAATTAATTTACCTATTTGTCGCCATACCTATCAAGCTACTAAAAAACTTCTTTACTGAATTAGAAAAAACTATAACAAATTTCATTTGGAATAACAAAAGATCAAGAATTTCAAGGGAAATAATGAAAAAAAATGTGAAGGAAGGGGGCCTAGCAGTACCAGATATTAAACTATACTATAAAGCAGCAGTCATCAAAACAATATGGTACTGGCTAAGAGACAGGGAGGAGGATCAATGGAATAGACTTGGGGTAAATGACATCAGCAACACAGTGTATGATAAACCCAAAGAGCCCAACTTTTGGGACATGAATCCACTATTTGACAAAAACTGCTGGGAAATTTGGAAAACAATATGGGAGAGATTAGATCTAGATCAACATCTCACACCTTACACCAAGATAAATTCAGAATGGGTGAAGGACTTGAATATAAAGAGGGAAACTATAAACAAGTTAAGTGAACATAGAATAGTATACTTGTCAGATCTCTGGGAAATGAAAGATTTTAAAACCAAGCAAGAGTTAGAGAAAATTACAAAATGTAAATTAAATGGTTTTGATTATATTAAACTAAAAAGTTTTTGTACAAACAAAAACAATGTAGTCAAAATCAGAAGGGAAACAACAAATTGGGAAAAAATCTGTATAACAAAAAACTCTGACACGGGTCTAATTACTCAAATATACAAGGAGTTAAAGCAATTGTATAAAAAATCAAGCCATTCCCCAATTGATAAATGGGCAAGGGACATGAATAGGCAATTTTCAGGTAAAGAAATCAAAAGTATCAATAAGTACATTAGAAAGTGTTCCAAATCTCTAATAATTAGAGAAATGCAAATCAAAACAACTCTGAGGTATTACCTCACACCTAGCAGATTGGCTAAAATGAAAGAAGGGGAGAGTAATGAATGTTTGAGGGGATGTGGCAAAATTGGGACATTAATGCATTGCTGATGGAGCTGTGAACTGATCCAGCCATTCTGGCTGGCAGTTTGGAATTATGCTCAAAGGGCTATAAAAGAATGCCTGCCCTTTGATCCAGCCACACCATTGTTGGGTTTGTACCCCAAAGAGATCATAGATAAACAGACTTGTACGAAAATATTTATAGTGGCGTTTTTTTGTGGTGGCAACAAACTGGAAAAGGCGGTTATGTCCTTCAATTGGGGAATGGCTGAACAAACTGTGGTATATGCGGGTGATGGAATACTATTGTGCTAAAAGGAATAATAAACTGGAGGAGTTCCAGGCGAACTGCAGAGACCTCCAGGAACAGATGCAGAGTGAAAGGATGCAGAGCCAGAAGAACATTGTACACAGAGACTGATATACTATGGTAAAATTGAATGTAATGGACCTCTTACCAGCATGTGGGAAGCCGTTCTATGTATTAAAACCTTTGGAGAAATAGGATCAAATTTAGGGCCTGTTATCTGGATTCCCTACGTGACCAATCCAGGCTGAGGCAGTCTTTGTGTTTGGTCCTGGTCACCTGAGCCCCCAAAAAGGCTCTGGTACCAGCAGGTAGGTTAATCCAAAATCAACTTGATCCCTCCAAGAGGCTATTAGGAGTCATTTAGAGAAACAGAGTCTATAACAGATATTTTATCTGGATCCCATTGCAAAATCATCAGCAAGTAAAACTGTGTGTATGATTTTTCTGCACTGCATGTCAGGTGCAGACAGGATGGGCTATCTAAGATAAAAATCTGAGGCTCCTCTTTTGACTCAGTCTTTGATC
>NW_025380805.1:0-3467 GCF_016433145.1 Gracilinanus agilis | reverse complement strand
ATGAATATAAAGAGGGAAACTATAAATAAATTAAGTGAACACAAAATAGTATACCTGTCAGATCTCTGGGAAAGGAAAGATTTTAAAACCAAGCAAGAGTTAGAGAAAATTACAAAATGTAAATTAAATGGTTTTGATTCTATTAAACTAAAAAGCTTTTGTACAAACAGAAACAATGTAGTCAAAATCAGAAGGGAAACAACAAATTTGAAAAAAATCTTTATAACAAAAAACTCTGACAGGGCTCTAATTACTCAAATATACAAGGAATTAAATCAATTGTATAAAACATCAAGCCATTCCCCAATTGATAAATGGGCAAGAGATATTGATAGGCAATTTTCAGGTAAAGAAATCAAAAGAATCAATAAGCACATGAGAAAGTGTTCTAAATCTCTAATAATTAGAGAAATGCAAATCAAAACAACTCTGAAGTACCACCTCACACCTAGCAGACTGGCTAAAATGAAAGAAGGCGAGAGTAATAAATGCTGGAGGGGATGTGGCAAAATTGGGACATTAATTGCTGGTGGAGTTGTGAACTGATCCAACCATTTTGGCTGGCAATTTGGAACTATGCTCAAAGGGCTATAAAAGAATGCTTGCCCTTTGATCCAGCCATACCATTGTTGGGTTTGTACCCCAAAGAGATCATAGATAAACAGACTTGTACGAAAATATTTATAGCTGCACTTTTTGTCGTGGCAAAGAACTGGAAAAGGAGGGTATGTCCTTCAATTGGGGAATGGCTGAACAAACTATGGTATATGCTGGTGATGGAATACTATTGTGCTAAAAGGAATAATAAACTAGAGGAGTTCCAGGTGAACTGGAGAGACCTCCAGGAACTGATGCAGAGCGAAAGGAACAGAGCCAGAAGAACACTGTACACAGAGACTGATATACTGTGGTAAAATCGAATGTAATGGACTTCTGTACCAGCAGCAATGCAATGACCCAGGACAATTCTGAGGGATTTATGGTAAAGATGCTACCCACATTCAGAGGAAGGACTGCAGGAGAGGAAACATATGAGAAAAACAGCAGCTTCAACACATGGGCTGAGGAGGACATGATTGGGGATGTGGACTCGAAACTGCCACACCAATGCAACTATCAACAATTTGGAAATAGGTCTTGAGCCTTTAACACATGTTAAAAGCAGTGGAAATGTGTGTTGGCCATGGGTGGGGGAAATGCGGGGGTGAAGGGGAAAGTAGGAACTTGAATCATGTAATCATGTTAAAAATGAATATTAATAAATGATTTAATTTAAAAAATCTATCTAAACATTAATCGAACATCAAGACATTTCTATTCCCCAAAGAAAAATATTTGTTGACAATCTATAAGAAACAAATGGCATATTCATAGTTTTGTTGCTTATTATTAGATATACTTATCTGGATCTCTTTTCTTTAAAATAAGGATTTGAGAAAAGCCTTGTAAGATCTCTGCTGGCTCTAACTTTGACTCTAATAGGTACCACCACATAGATTTCAAAGAAGAATTGTAAAGAATGGAATGGGAAAATAAAACATTAGAATTTGTTTAACATAAGAGTTCAAATCCTAAACAGTGGTAGAAAATAGATATTAGAAAGAAGTTATTACAATAATTTGATAGTATATTTGATTTTGAGCAATTCTGGAGGAAACATGAGATAGTAGTTAGACAAAAATATATATCTTATCAAGTGTTGAAAGCTGGCTACTTTTACCTTGTTCTTTTTTTTTCTAATGATTTCCAAAAAAGAAGAAAAAATGGCAAAAGTAAAATAATATCCCAAAGGACCTCAAATCTCTTTTATTTGAAAGGATCAACAAAAAGCAAGGGGAAAAAACACAGAAAATGTCCAGACAAGATCACTTAAAAAAAAGAGGTTTCTAAAAGAAAAGTCTGGTGACTGAGGATCAAATTGAATTAATATGTCTATTAAGATAGCTAAATTTATGGACTATTACAGTATTCTTCCCCAAAATGCCTTAGGTGGTGATATTTGACATATGATTAGTGAAATTTCCAAAGCAGATAATTAAATTTTATTGTGCCTGTTTTTTATTATAATTAAGAATCAATGAATTAATAAATCTTAGAATCTCAACAGGATACCTAGAATATTTCCTTGACTCCCACAAAGAAACTGTTCATAAAACAAAGACTTGTTTACTCTTTAAAATCACCGAATAACATACAACATATTTTTGTGAGAAGATTTTTCTCCCCTTGAAAAATTAAACAGAAATCCTTCTTGTAATTTGTCAACTTATTTGCATTGAGCTAAATGGAAGTTGAAAAAAAATTAATTTAAATTTTACTTTCCATTTCTTTGAAAATTATTCCCAGGATTCTTCTATTACTTTTTTTTTAATTTTAAACATTTATTAATATTCATTTTTAACATGGTTACATGATTCATGCTCCTACTTTCCCCTTCACCCCCTACATTCCCCCCACCCATGGCCAACACACATTTCCACTGGTTTTATCGTGTGTTCTTGTTAAAGACCTATTTCCAAATTGTTGGTAGTTGCATTGGTGTGGTAGTTTCGAGTCCACATCCTCAATCATGTCCACCCCAACCCTTGCATTCAAGCAGCTGTTTTTCTTATATGTTTCCTCTCCTGCAGTCCTTCCTCTGAATGTGGGTAGTGTTCTTTACCAAAATCCCTCAGAGTTGTCCTGGGTCATTGCATTGCTGCTGGTACAGAGGTCCATTACATTCGATTTTACTATAGTATATCAGTCTCTGTGTACAATGTTCTTTTGGCTCTGCTCCTATCGCTCTGCATCAGTTCCTGGAGGTCTTTCCAGTTCACATGGAACTTCTCTAGTTTGTTATTCCTTTTAGCACAATAGTATCCCATCACCCGCATATACCACAATTTGTTCAGCCATTCCCCAATTGAAGGACATACCATCCTTTTCCAGTTTTTTGCCACCACAAAAAGCGCAGATATAAATATTTTCATACAAGTCTATTTATCTATGATCTCTTTGGGGTACAAACCCAACAATGGTATTGCTGGATCAAAGGGCAGGCATTCTTTTATAGCCCTTTGAGCATGATTCCAAATTGCCAGACAGAATGGCTGGATTAGTTCACAGCTCCACCAGCAATGCATTAATGTCCCAATTTTGCCACATCCCCTCCAGCATTCATTACTCTCCCCTTCTTTCATTTTAGCCAATCTGCTAGGTGTGAGGTGATACCTCAGAGTTGTTTTGATTTGCATTTCTCTAATTATTAGAGATTTGGAACACTTTCTCATGTGCTTATTGATACTTTCGATTTCTTTACCTGAAAATTGCCTATTCATGTCTCTTGCCCATTTATCAATTGGGGAATGGCTTGATTTTTTATGCAATTCCTTTAACTCCTTGTATATTTGAGTAATTAAACCCCTGTCAGAGTTTTTCGTTATAAAGATTTTTTCCCAATTTGTTGTTTCCCTTCTGATTTTGAC
>NW_025380804.1:0-1430 GCF_016433145.1 Gracilinanus agilis | reverse complement strand
TTTGTGTGTTTTGGTCAGGAGAGGTTAAGAGCTGCTTCTTACTCTGCCGCCCTCTTAACCCGGAACCCACTTTTAGTGTTTTTAATAGGAATGAGTGTTGTATTTTGTCAAAGGTTTTTTTCTGCATCTATTGAGATATTCATGTGAGTTAACTTAGTCATTTTAATCAATCACATTCCTCTGTTTTCCTAGAGTCAGATGCTTTTAAAGAACAAATGCTAATTTAGATTTAAATAAAATGAAATTAAAAGAACAGAAAAAAACAAAGTTGCAGGTCTTAGAATCTTAGCTTAATCATACTAGTTTTGTATTTGAGCATCAAGAAGAATTTTCTAAGATATAAATGAAATATAGTTTATTCATAGTAGTTTTGTTTAAAATACTCCAGATGACAAAATTTTCTATTATATTCAATTTTAACATTTAAATTTTTTTTAATTTTTTTATCTGTATGGGTGTTTTGTTAATGAATAGGTATTTTAATCCTGAGATATGAATCTTAGTAGATTGTCTTTGGGAATTGTTATTTTACTTTTTAAAAAGTCATCCTGTAGTCTAACTAGTAACTAATATCCATAAATGTCACAAGATTCCTCATCATTTTATAGATTCAAAGATTTAAGGTTCAAAAGAATTAGATTTTCCAGTTCAACCCCCTCATTTCATTTATTTTTACATTTTTATTTTTTTTTAACTTAGAAACATTTAATTTCTTTTCCTCACACATTTTATCCAATTGGGAAAATCTACAAATTGTATCAATAAATATTTATTTATTAATTTTTAATGTGTCTGGCACTATACTACATGGGGTGGAAAATATTGCTCTGGAATTCTAATAGTTAAACAACATGTGAACAACTTTTCACTTTCAAAATATGTAAAATTAACTGAAGGTCATTTCAGAGGGAGAGTAGGATTTGAGCTGAAACTTGAAGGAAAAGAACAAAGTGGTAAAATCCTTATAATACAGAAGCAATCCTTTGTATTTAATTTTATAGATTTAAAACATTTTGAAAAAGCATTGTATCCATGTAGATGTTTTTCTAAAAGTTTTGTAGTTGTATTTTGAATTTTGGATTTTATTGTATTCTTTTATACTTTGTTGTTTCTATTCAGAAATTTTCTTGCTTGTTTTGATTTTTCAAATGTTTACATTTTTTTTGAGCTTTGTAACAACTTGTAAACCCCTTTCCCTTGTTCAAATTCCTAGAGTAGAGAAGTTAAGATAGGATAAGATGAGTAAGTATAGATAATTTGCTATTTTTGGTTAATAATTTAGATTAGAGATACCATAAGCGGAATTAAGTTTGTTGATGCACAGACAACAAAACTATTTTTATCAAAATAAGTTTTAGTCTGCACAAAGAGGGGAACTGAGAAAGAAGAGAGAGAGAGAGAGAGAGAGAGAGAGAGAGAGAGAGAGAGAG
>NW_025380803.1:0-1462 GCF_016433145.1 Gracilinanus agilis | reverse complement strand
CTTTACCCTGATTGCCTCAGTTTCTTTATCTGTAAATTGAGCTGGAGAAAAAAATGGCAAGGCATTGCAATATCTTTCTCAGAAAAACCCCAAATGGGGTCACAGAATGGGACACCACTGAAATGACTGAACAAGAAAACAACACACATAATGATCCTGGGCAAGTCACTTAACCCCATTTGCCTCCATTTTCTCATCTGTAAAATGAACTAGAGAAAGAAATGGCAAGTTGCTCCAGTATCTTTGCCAAGAAAAACCCATATAGGTTTAAGAAGAGTCAGACACAACTGAAATGCCTGAACAGAAAAGAATAAAGATTGACCCCATTTCTGCCCTCAGGGAGATTCTCTGTCTAATGTGATTAATTAAACAGGTACCTAGATACACACACACACACACACACACACACACACACACACACACACTATTAAACTTTTAATTTCATGGAAGGAACACTATCAATTTCAGTCTAATTCAATAAGCATCTCTCATGTGGCTCCTGGATATTTGGTCCCATGCTAAATTTGTCACTAGAATTCAAGCTCCCCAAGGATGGGGAAGATGTTTTAACCTCTCATCTCTGGAGTTCCTAAAGGGCACAGTGCCTAGTACATAGTAAGCTCGCAGTAAATGGTTGCTGATTAATTCACTGGACAAAAATGAAAATGACTCCTGACCCCACAGGTATTCTACTAAAGAAATTAGGAGGCATATAACATCAAGGAATGTAGAATGACTATATGACAAAATACTTGTTCCCCTTTCTCGGCTTACCTACTTCTGCAAATTCATAATCAAAGGAAAGCAAAAATCACACCTATTAATAACCATGCGAATGATAAACTCCACTGTCAAGTTATGAGCACCTATAATTCAAAGCTTTATACTTGAATAACTATCGTTGTGTCTACTATAAGATGTCAACAATGGCCACAGAAAATTATATTTGCTAGAATGCTTGGCAAAAATAAATATATATTCAGCCTTTGTGCAATGTGTCCTAAGTTTCAATTTAGCCATGGGAATGGCTACTCATGCCTTCTTTCTTGGTTTCTTTTTCTTGGTAAGGCCATTTGTTACAGAAATGTTACAAATGGATTTGCCTATTCATCTCCTAAAGTCATTTCCCTTTTTTTTTTAAAGAGCTCCAGAGCAAATACTCTCTAAACAATCATCTAAAACACAAAAATTAAAAATAAATAAAAATTACATTCATTGGAATCTCTGAGGAAAATAAAGTGAGAATTAGCTTCCTTTCTAATCAACTAAGAAGACAACAAAGTTTTAAATGGGAACATTAATGCCTGAAATGATCATTGAGATCAGTAAGATATCCATATATATAAACATATATATATATATTTTTTAATTTTAAAACCCTTACCTTCCGCCTTAGAATACTCTGTATTGGTTCCAAGGCAAAAGGGTGGTAAGGGCTAGGCAATGGGGGTTAAGTGACTTG
>NW_025380802.1:0-1104 GCF_016433145.1 Gracilinanus agilis | reverse complement strand
ACAGTATTGTAAGAAGAAATAGCTTCACTGGACTTGAGGACCTAATTTCTTTTTCTCTAACTCTTTTTAATAAAATAATTATAAATTAATTTACAGTTTGTATGAAATTTTAGTCATCATAATAGAAATAATCAATAGAGGAAGAAATAGTTATAGATAGGTTGGCATGAGACCCATTTAATTCAGATCATTCTGAGAGCTTTTGTGTGTCAGACAGCTTTGATAGTGGCATGTTGAAATTTATTATATAGTTTTGTTTTTTTTTAAACCCTTGTACTTCGGTGTATTGTCTCATAGGTGGAAGATTGGTAAGGGTGGCCAATGGGGGTGAAGTGACTTGCCCAGGGTCACACAGCTGGGAAGTGGCTGTGGCCGGGTTTGAACCTAGGACCTCATGTCTCTAGGCCTGACTCTCACTCCACTGAGCTACCCAGCTGCCCTTATTATATAGTTTTAAAAAAGCAAGCAACATAATCAAGATAGGCCTTTTTATTTAGAGAAGTCATTCCATTTCATGTTTTTGTTAAATTAAGAGTTTTAAAAAAAATCTTTAAAAATCAAATGAAGATGAGAGGGAAGGAGAAAGATAAGGCTGGAGAAACAGAAATTATCCCTTGGTGCTTTGTGGAGTTGCCATTATGGAATTTCATGGTTAGCTCTCAGACTTCCATTTGGGGTAGGCCATGAAGAGGCAGGAAATGCTGAGAGTTTGGCATCCAGGGTGAGAAAAGGCCTCAAGTTTATGTTATACAAGGATCCAGTGAACTGACAAGATATGTAGGCAAAAGACTATGAGAGAGAGCTGGTCCAGCCTGTTTGGTTGTCAAGGTGATGAGACTAGATCTCTTCTACTTGGCATCATAAAATAGGCTTCTCAGAAATTTGTAGTCATTGAAAGAAGCAAATCAATGGCTAACATGTCAGAAAGCTTCCTGACATTAGGCTATAGAAATGGGAAGGGACTGCCTCGGGGATGGCGGGTTCTCCCTTCCCAGAAGTCTTTGATCACTTTGTCAGGGAAGTGACTGAATTAGGGATTCTTGGTTTTGGGTTGGATTAGGTGTTCCCGAAGGTCCTTTCCACCTCTATGAATCTGTACTTGTG
>NW_025380801.1:0-6139 GCF_016433145.1 Gracilinanus agilis | reverse complement strand
CATTTTGTCAGTGATGTTAGGATAGGCTAGAAAGCAGGTGAGAGGTAAAGATGGGTCTTGTAACCAGAAGGAAAAGATAGAACACCTTGATTCTAGAAAGCATACTACTTCCTGCTATATAATCTTCTAATTTCTACAGATATGGTGATTGTGGGGGTTAAAAGATACTAATAACATCTGTATGTATGTTTATACACATAAGCATATAGACCTATATATAAACATCAACAAAGAGAAAAGAAAGGAAGAAGAGTTAAAAAAAACAAAACAAACAAACCCCAACCCAACCACAGCCTCCAAAATTTAAGACTATAAATCCTGATAATCTCTAGAAACAAAAAGGAGAGAATTCTGAAGTCTCAGGCAAAAGTGAAAATAGAACATTTATGAAGATGGAAATCATCATTCTTATCACAGCCTCTCTGGGCTCCCATAAATAGTCAAGGAGAGCACTGAGGATGATTCCTTTTGAGTGGCGTGATCCTTAATGTCACCTCTTGGCCAACCTCACTTACTTCCATTCACTAGGAAGTTGAATTTGACAACCTCTCCCTTCCCCTAGCTTCTACCTTTTTTCTTTCTTTTTTTTTTCTCCATCATTTTTAACACAAGTGAGGTAGGTCATTTGAGGACCTCTAGCATCCATCCGCTTAACCAGCTGGTAGGGAAAAAAAGGCTGTTGATAAAGCTGTCACCAATCTGTGGATGAAATCTAGGTTTCAAACTCTGGCACTAAGGACATGTCTTTTTTTTTCTCCTTGTTTATCCTGTCTCCTCCATTCTTCTCTTCAGCACTAATACACATACAAAAGAAACAAATGCTTTTCTTGTTGATCCCATCTTTAGATCAATGAATCTCTATTACTATAGGTCTTATTCACATTGCCCTCAACAATGTAGTTAGATAAAATTGCTGAGTAAATGAAATACAAATACTGATAACTTACTTTGTTTCCTCATCACAGGCAAGTAGGTTGAATACTTTCCCTTTCATGGATGGTATAATTTGTTTTAGAAATAAAGAACTTTTTGGGCTGGTGGGGGCGGGGGGGGGGGGATAGAGCTGGGGGGAAAATGAAAAGCAGTCTGGCATAGGGATAAATCATAGATTTATATCTAGAAAGGATTATAGAATGATAAATCTAGAGCTGAAAGAGACCTGAGAAGTTATTTAGTTCAATTTCTTTGTTTTACAGATAAAGAAACTATAGAGGTTAAGTGACTTGCCCAAGGTCAAACAGGTACTAAGTAACAGGATATGAATACATACTTTGACTTCCAATTCAGAGTTCTTTCTACTTAATCTCTACATAAAATCCTTTCACTCCATGTTATAAGTGCTTCAAGGGCAGAGATCCTCCCCAACCCCATTTTGCCTTTATTTCTCTAGCAACTAGCACAATATCTTGCACAATAGGAAATAATAGATAAATTCTAATATTCTTTTTTTTTTTAACCCTTGTACTTCGGTGTATTGTCTCATAGGTGGAAGATTGGTAAGGGTGGGCAATGGGGGTCAAGTGACTTGCCCAGGGTCACACAGCTGGGAAGTGGCTGAGGCCGGATTTGAACCCAGGACCTCCAGTCTCTAGGCCTGACTCTCACTCCACTGAGCTACCCAGCTGCCCAAATTCTAATATTCTAAGTGAAGAAAGATGAGGATTGATGGCCCAAGGATCCTTGGTATAGAACTGGAAAGGATCCTAGAGATCACATAGCCTAGTCCCTTAATTTTACAGATGAGGAAACTGAGACCTAGAAAATTAAAGCGAATTTTTAAAGGTCACAAAGGCAGGAAGTGGCAGAAATAGAAATTGATTTCTAAGTGGTTTATCCAGTGGTTTTTCTATAGTTCTTGTCTCATCCAGTCTTTTTGCTCCCACCCTACCAGAAAAAAGGACTTTTTAAAAGTTTTATTTGGATTTTTCAGCAGTCTCTAAGAAATGTCTTGGGGAAAAGCAACAACTGTCAGCAGGGGTGCTCTGGGAGCCAAAAATATATGAGAAAAAATTTATGACTATAAGGAGCCTAGAAGATTTCAAGTCTTCTAGGATTTCAAATAATTAAGAAGTCTAAGTTTACTCCTTTGCTATTTGAGCTATATACTCTTGAACCTGCTTTCCCCAGGAACCTGAATGAATTCATAGGAGGTTAATATGATAGACTTTTTGAAAGATGTTTTGTACCAACTGTACTAACTATATCATCTTGGTAAAAATACCTAACTCTAAACAAATTCTCTGTTTTTAATTCTTTAAAACTATAACTGCCAAGGAATTCCTTTATGATCTTATATATATTTTAAGCATTTAGAAACATTCATCTTAAAGGGAATAAATAAATCTCACCATATTGCCAAATAATCCATGATACACACACAGAGAAGGTTAAGAATGCCTAGAAAAATATAGTGTTATGACATCTGGGTTCTCTTTCTAGCTTCATCACTATCTCTTCAATTTAAAAAAGAATGTGTAGGTTACCACCTCACCTATCTACCTTGCCAGAAAATTAAATGAGATTACCAAAGGTGAAAATACAATGATACAGAAATGTAAGGTATGTCCTTTTTAATTCTAACTCCCAAGCACTTTTTTTTTAATTTTATTTTTTCCTGATTATATGTTGATACAGTTTTTAATAATCATTTTCTGACATTTTGCGATCTATGTTTTTTCTCCCTGTCTTCCATCTCTCCCCAAAAAGGCAGGTAATAGAAGTTGTACAAATTTTATCATACAGTACAATATTACCATGTATATCATATTGTTAAAGAAGATTCATATTGCTTATATTAGAGAAATATCTTTGTGACTTTGTGCAAGTTAGTTGCTATTGCTAAGTCTCAGTTTCCTCATCTGGTTAAAAAAAAAAGGGGGCTTTGGACCTAGATGAACTCTTAGATTCCTTCCTGATCTAGATCTATGATCTTAAGCAAAAGGAAGTAGTTACCCAACTGGGCACTTAAGAAAGTGAATCTGATGTACTTTTAACCCTTACCTTGACCCCCCTCTTCCCTTCTTCGCAACCCAAGAGTAGAGTCAAGGTAGAGAACCTACTCTGCTTATTCAGATTATGTTTATGGACTGACCAAGTGCCCATCCCATTCTGTCTCATTCATTCTGCCTTCTGGGAAGCTGACAGACCATATGGACTCAACAATTCTTTATCACAAATACATTCAAGCTTATGAAAACTGAGGCTGTCTGTTTTATATCCCATGTTGAAAATTGTATAAATTCTTAGGGGACGAAAAAGATGACTTACTAAAAAATACATAACAAAGCCTTTAGAAAACGGAAATCTTATTCTCATGGGTCCATTAGCTATTCCTATAGTTTTAAATGTTACCACAATTTACTTTTAAAATAGAAGATCTTAAAATCACAGATGTATTATACATAAAAATAAAATCAACCTAGCCAAGCTTCCTAATGCCTTATTAAAAGAATCCCCCCTTTCTTTTTCACTTTAGTACATTGGCCCACTCATCTGTCACTCCTTTGTCATCTCATATTGTCAGCCAAAGAGCTGCATTATGGGCAAGGAATCGTTTCTTTCTGTTTTGAGGACTCAGGAGGTCATCTCTTGCAGAGTTAAATGCCAAATGCTTGTGTGTAACCTTCCAAAGATTTAACACAGTTTTCTGTTCTTAAGATCTATTATTAAGTTACTGGGAGCCCAGCAAAGCAAGTGATAAGCTAGCCTTTTCAAATTATTTTACTTCCAGGATGTTTGCTTACTGTAGTTAGCTTTCAATCATTTTAATGGCTAGCTTCTTCTGGTAGGAGAAGATGTGGAGATGAAATAGTCCTGATTAATGGTTTATTCCAGGAGGTATGCAGAATTCATGGGATCTAATACCACTGAAGTGATGCTTAATTTTAACAAATTGTCAAGCTCTATTTAATAACTGAAACACTAGTGTTTTAATTAGATAACACACAACCGATCTGCAACAATACAAGGGATGAGGCACTTCCTCGTCACGGATGTTTGTGCTTTCTGACACTGCATCTGTGATTTCACACAGATTGGTGTGAGAACTTCTCTCACTTACACAGATTGGGACTTTTCCATGACTTCACACTCTATCTAATTCTTGTCTGTGTTTTCCCACAAACTTTCCATGTAAGATCAACTCACAACAACATCAAAGGCCTTTTTTCTTGTTCTCTTAGTGTCTTGGGAGGGTACCATTATTTTATTTCCTGGAATATGAATCCTCTTTTATTAAGGCTCCCTTTTCAGCTGAGAAAGACAGAGACACAGAGACACAGAGAAAGACAGAGACAGGGGAAGCCAGAAAGGTTATGAAAGGCCATCTAGCCCTACATTCTCATTTTGTAGATGAGGATATTGAGACTCAGGTAGATTATTTTCTCCAGATTTTGCAGGTGCTAAGTGGCAAAGCTTAGATTCCATGAATTATAACTCTAAATATAGGACACTTTCTACAGCTAAAATTTTACCTTGTGTTAGGCTTTTGTTAACAAGAAGAGGAACACTTGTTTCTTACCTGTATTACTTTCTTTACAGTATATTGCTATCTCTACCATGTGTCTCACAGCTATTTAACTTAGTTAAAAGTCTGGAGACCATCTCAGGACAAATATGAGAGCTAAGATTCATATAGTTATTCTGTATACTGCTATATTTATATATTAGCCCATGGCCAGTCTTGATTTTTTTATTCATTGTATTTGTATCCTAAGTGGTAAGCATATAATAGATGTTTAAACATTTGTTGATTGGTAATTAGGTTTTAGAATCCATTATATGTGCAGGTAGATAAATAGATGGATAGGTAGGTAGGTAGGTAGATAGGCAGACAGATAGATAGATAGATAGATAGATAGATAGATAGATAGATAGATAGATAGGTTCAATTCAATAAATCCCTTTTTAATATGGTTCCTTTCTATCTTCCATGAATTCTACTAATGGGGACCTTTTGTCCTCCTTCAAAACAAAAGCCTATCTTCTGTTTAGCACAGGAGACCAGAAGTTATTCCCTCCTCAAAAGCAATCTCCTGGGTCAGTTAAGTGGCTCAGGAAATAGATAGCCAGGCCTGGAGATCCTGTGCTCAAATATGATGTCAAATACTTCCCAGCTGTATGACCCATGGCAAGTCACTTAGAGCCAATTGTCAAGCCCTTTCCAATACACGGTATTGATTCCAAGACAGAAGGTAAGAGTTCTTTTTTGTTGTTTTTAAAAGCAGTCTCCTACTTGGAGCCATTTCTCATGTGCTCAGCTTCTCCTCCCTATTGTCCACCATAATTATCTTGTATTTACTTTGCATAAAATCTGCACCTACTTTACATGTATAAAGATAGGGAACAAATCAATTTGGGTAGCATAGATTGGGACTGTTAGCTTGAAAAATTGCTAGATTTCACAGAGAGTTGAACAAATCTGCAATGTACCCAGAATGGAGCCTCTTGGATCGTGGATGGGGAGAGGGGAGGATGATCTTCAGAACTGGGGGGACTGAATATTTATCTATTCTTTCTCTACTATTTCCATCAAATGATTCAGCTCATAATGTCAACTAGTTGCTTTCCCCAACCTCAAAAAGACAAAAACTTTTTAGTTTAAAATAGTCAAAGCCATTTAATGTGTATACATACTATAAGAGATATGTTTGTGTAACATACATATGTGTATAGATACATACATGTCTGGATGAACTGATCGCCTGGCATGGGTCAGGGATGACAAACAGTCAGCCGGGGAGCTCTTCTATTACCTTTGTGATTTTGAGAGAAATCAAGGAAGGTCTCCAGCATCCTGGGAGAAGATGGATGACCAGCCAGGCAGTCAGTTCATCAAAGATCAATTATTAAGTACCAACTATGTACCAAGCACTATGCTAATTGGAAATACAAATACAAGCAAAATGGTGATGTCCCTGTTCTCAAGAAAATGATGTTTGAAAGGGTGAAGACCAACTAGAAAACGAAATTGAAAGGGGTGAGTAGGGTGAAAGTAATGCATGGGGACCATGATAGAGAAGTTGATGAGGTCATAGATTTATTTAAACACACAGGTTTAAAAAAAGTTAGAGAAAAATTTATATAGTGTTCCTTATAGTTATTCTGTATACTGCTATATTTATATATTAGCCCATGGCCA
>NW_025380800.1:0-1088 GCF_016433145.1 Gracilinanus agilis | reverse complement strand
CTGGATGCCAGGAGCTGAAATCCTTTTGGTGGAGAAAACTTGTGTGTATGTGAAGGAGGAGCTGTAAATATTTGGGTCCAGAGAGCTGAGGAAAATCCTTAAGTAGGGCAAGGTGTCATGTTGAGTTTCCAAGGAAAGTAAGAATTGGAAGGGGCAGAAGTGAGAATCGGTGGAATTGCAAGGCACCATGAAGAAGTGAATGGAGTAGAAGGGATTTGTTGTGTATGAAGAGTACGAGGAAGGAAGTATGCCCGGGTCTTAGAATACACAGTGAGAAATGCCATATGATAACTGTAGATGGGTCAGTTGTAGGTGTTTCTAAAGGGTAGTCAGAGGCACAGTGGTTTAGATTTGTTCCCAGAGCCAATAGTGATCCAGCAGAATTTTTTGAAGCCCAGAATGGACTTTGACTGTCTACTCCCCCTCCCTCACCTTCTGTCTGTCTCTCTTTCATCTCTCCCTCCATCTCTCCCTCCTTCCCTCCCTCCCAACCACAGGGGCTTGGGGCAATGTTTTCCTTTCCAAGTGACAACAATCTGAGAGGAGGCTAAGTGGGCCCCTTTTCCCAGCAGGTCTCTGCTCTTGCTCCCTCCCCCAACCTTGTGGGTGACAGCTAAGGAGGACAGTCCACAGGACAATAGTTTTGTAGTCAGAGCTCCTGGATGCCAAAGTCCAACTATGGTCTTCCTCAGCCTCCCAGTTCTCTCTTGGCTGATTCTGGTATGCCCTGAGGTTCAGGTTGGTGGGGAGTTAAGCCCAGCTTCTGTGAGGTCACTGGCTTTGTTAGCAAACATTCCCTTGTTGCTATGACAATGGGGCCCAAAGCTCACTCTCAGTCAGGCGAATATTCCTCTGCTTGGCACTGTACTTTCCAAAGAGGATACTGGAGAATGGAGCGGATTCAATCCATTGTCCTCACCCTGCCATGTCTTAGACCATAGAGAGAATGTCGTGTCATCTTTGTCACCGGGGCTCCCCTCATCCGTGGACTTCTGGCTTGCCGTGAATTCATTGGATATGCGTACCTCTGTTCACACTGTCCTCCTGCTCTATCTCTGCCTCCCGGAATCCTCGATGGAGGCCCAGGT
>NW_025380799.1:0-1221 GCF_016433145.1 Gracilinanus agilis | reverse complement strand
GAGAGAGAGAGAGAGAGAGAAGTCTCACATGTGTCAAGGAGAAGAGAGCCCTACATAAAAGAGAGGTATGGCTCAAAATAGGGCAACATAAGCATTTCTGGCCTCTTCCTCAAGCCCTTCCCTTCTCCAAAAAAGACTTTCATTCCAACTAGGAGGAGAAGCAGAAGGTTGGGCTCAGAGACTGCTCTATTCTCCTCAGGGAAAGAGAGAGAGGTTCCTGGGCCAGAATTTTATCCACTCCCTTAAATCTTGTTAGCCTCAGAGAAATAATTGACCTCCACCAAAATTCTGATCACTTTGTCATTTGGGGAAGGGAAGGAGGACCTCAAGCTATCCATGGCTTGACACCTTTCCACCAAATATCAGTTCTACAACAACACACATAGTGAATAGTAAAGTAAGCTTATTTTTTCCAAATTGGTAGCAAAAGCAAATCAGAGAGAAGGTATTCACTTACGAGAATATATACCAGACAATACAGACTGAAGGAACTCTTCCATTGGGAGCAAGACAATGCAGCTCAACAAAAACAGAGTTCTGGATCTTACCCAAAGGGAACTCACTGCTGTCTCTAGTGTATCAAGCTGGGAATAGGGACATGATAGAGACTGCCATCTCCTCTCAGATCTCCCCAGAGTCTTCTACTTCAGCAACCCGAAATGAGGTTGACTTCTTCCATCTTCTGTCTTGAAGATGGAAGTAGAAAGCACCTGAAGTGACTTGACTTGAAACTTGAAGAATCCCAAAGGAGACTAGACATTGAAGAACACTAAAGACTAGCAAAGGGTAGAGCTTTCTTGCCTTTTGGCAACTCTGTCCAGCCCTTCAGACAAAGCAGGGTATTCATCTCCACCAATAAGGAAAGAGTCTCATATCAATGGGCCTGGACAGGGATTGCACAGGTATTTACTCTTTCCAAGACCAAGGATTTTTCCAGTAGACATTATGCAACTATATAATATATTCTTCTAATTATACAACTATATGCTAATACCATGTAAAATCAATATCAAAAGTGATAGGGACAGTGAGATAGCACAGCAGATAAAGTCCCAGACCTGCTGTTTGGAGGACCTGGATTCAAATCTGGACTCTGACATTTCCTAGCTGTGTGACACTGGGCAAGCCACTTAATCCGATTGCCTAGCCCTTGCTGCTCTTTTGCCTTAGAATTAATACTAAGATGGAAGGGAAAGGAAGGGGAGGGGAGGCGAGGGAGGG
>NW_025380798.1:0-12772 GCF_016433145.1 Gracilinanus agilis | reverse complement strand
TCCCCTTGGTTTATCCCTTCTAACTTTCTCAGAAGGGTTAGATAAGAGTTTTATTTCCCAATGGATAGTATAGCTACTCTTCCCTCTCCGGGTTGATTACACTGAGAGTAAGGTTTGATTATTACCTCTTTATGCTCTCTTCCTCTCCTTCTTATAATAGTATTTGTCCCCTCTCCCTCCCATGCCCTCTTTGTTTGTAATAGAATATTCTATTTTCTTATTCACTCAAGTTTCTCTTAGTGTCCCCTGCTATTTACCCCATCTTTCCCATCCCCCACGCCATCTTAGATTATTTAGTGTTCCACCCTCACCCTGTGAATTATTCTTCTGATTACTATAATAGTGAATATTATAATCGTGAGTAGAGTTCACTACAGAGAATTATACATAACATTTCTCTACATAGAAATACATATAATTAGATCTCACTGAGGCCCTTAAAAAGGCAAATTTAAAAATTATAAGCTTTCTTTCTTTCCCCTCTATCTTATTTACCTTTTCAGGTTTCTCTCGGTTTTTGTGGTTCGATATCATACTTTCCATTTAGCCCTGGTCTTTTCTGTGCAAATACCTGGAAATCTTCAATTTTGTTGAATGCCCATACTTTCCCCTGGAAATATATAGTCAATTTTGATGGGTAGTTGATCCGTGGTTGCAGGCCCAGCTCTTTTGCCTTTCTGAATATTGTATTCCAAGCCTTACGGTCTTTTAGCGTGGAGGCTGCTAGATCCTGTGTGATCCTGATTGGAGCTCCTTGATATTTGAATTGTCTCTTTCTGGCTTCTTGTAAGATTTTTTCTTTTGCCGGAAAGCTTTTGAATTTGGCAATAACATTTCTACCCGTTTTTTTCTCTGGATCGAATGTAGTGGGTGTTCCATGAATCCTTTCTATGTCTATATTGCCCTCTGGTTGTAGGACTTCAGGGCAATTTTGCTGAATAATTTCTTTTAGTACGGAGTCCAGGTTTCTATTAATTTCTGGTTTTTCTGGAAGACCAATTATTCTCAAATTGTCTCTTCTAGACCGGTTTTCTTGGTCTGTCACTCTCTCATTGAGATATTTCATGTTTCCTTCTATTTTTTCAGTCTTTTGACTTTGTTTTATTTGTTCTTGTTGTCTTGAGAGATCATTAGCTTCTACTTGCTCAATTCTAGCCTTTAGGGATTGATTTTCGGCTATAATCTTTCGGTTTTCGGCCATAATCTTCTGGTTTTCGGCCATAATCTTTTGGTATTCCTTTTCAATCTGGTCATCTCTGGTGTTCAATTGCAAGATTCTACCTTTTAAATAGTTATTTTCTTGCCAGATCTCTTCCATTTTCCTCAAAATCTCAGTTTTGAACTCTTCCATAGCTTGTGAGGAGTTTTCCTCATTTGAGGAGGGTCTGGATGCTTGTTTGTTCTCCTCCTCTGTTTGCTCGGTTGTCTGGATTTTCTCTGTGTAAAAGCTGTCAAGTGTTAAAGACTTCTTTTTCTTGTTGTTATTCTTTCTCTTCTGAACTTCCTGAGACTGAGTAGCCATCGTTAGCCCAGCAGCTTCTCAGATTTATCCTCGCGCTCAGTGTCTGTCCACGATCTATTGGCTCCTGAGGTCTGAGTTCTGGTTTTTTCCAAGGTCAAGCCCCCTGGTGGGCCCCCTTTCTTGATCCTCTGCAGGAGGTTTCTTTACAAGTCTCAGGGCGCTGCTTCCACAGTCGTATACCCGTCCACACTGGTTCCCCACTTAGGCTTTAGTTCCTGGCTGTGTCTGCCTCCACCTACGCCTCCGCAGTGCCTGCGCTCTGCTCAGCCTGCGTTCTGCGCCCTGCGTCCTGCTCCCGCGCTCAGATTTCGCCTGCATTTTTTGGTTTAATGGGGTCCTAAGTCTTGCTGCTCTCAGGAACAGGCCCCGGAGCTGCCAATGACTTGATGGGTGCCCCAAACTTGCTCTATTTCTTTTTAGCTTGCTTCGGAGCTATAGATGAGTGTGGAGGGGGTGGGGGTGGGGTGGTTGCTCAGCCCGCGATTTCGTGAGGGCTGTTTCACCCCTTTATAGCATGGAAATGCCTCAATTCCACGTACCTTCCACGCTGTGCCCTATTGTAGGGGTTCCTCCCTTCGTCTGGACTTGTTTTTATGTCCCCTTGAGGAGTTTTGTGTGTTTCGGTCAGGAGAGGTTAAGAGCTGCTTCTTACTCTGCCGCCATCTTAACCCGGAACCTCCACTTGTTTTTATTTAAGTATTTTCCATGGTTACATGATTCATGTTCTTTCCTTCCCCTTTTCCTTCACCCTCATGGAACCAACAAGAAATTCCACTGGGTTATACATTTATTATCACTCAATACCTGTTTCCATATTATTCATTTTTGTAATAACCTTTAAAAAAACCAAAACCACATCAAATACTCATATAAACAAGTGATAAATGAAATGTTTTCCTCCTGTGTTTCTACCCTGAGAGTTCTTTCTCTGGATGTGGATAGCATTCTTTCTCATCAGTCCCTCCAGATTATGTCTGATCATCTCACAATTTTTCAGTTTCTGTGTACAATATTCTCCTGGTTCTGCTCTGCATCAGTTCATGGAGGTCTTTCCAGTTCATATGGAAATCAAGAAGTTTATCATCCCTTATTGCACAAGAGTATTCCATCACCATCATATACCACAATTTCTTCACTCATTCACCAGTCGAGGAACACCCCTCCCCATTTTCTATTTTTTTCCACCACAAAGAGCACTGCTATGAATAATTTTGTACATACAAGTTTCATTATTATCTCTTTGGGGTACAAACCTAGTAGTGGTATGACTGGATCAAAGTGTATGCATTCTTTTAAAGCCCTTTGGGCATAATTCCAAATTGAAGGGGAAGAATTTATTTAATCTATGTAGGAAGCAAGAAAATGGAAAAAGGGATAGTCCAGTGGTATAGGGTGAATGAAATGATATCAGAGAACAAAGAGAAGACCCAGAAATTCAACTGTGATGTTGTCACTGTTTCTGTGCCAGAGATGCTTATTTTCAGAGAGGAAAAAAAAAAGGAAAATGTGAATAAAATAGTAGAAATGGAATTGAAACACAAATTGTTTGTTGTGATCAATAAATTCAAATTTCTAGGTTGATGTGAGGAATGAAGTGATCTTTGATAAATCACAAAGCAGAGAGGTGCCCCAGAAATGCAAGTGAACAAATATGGTTCTGATTTTCCAAAATAAGATCAAAGCTTTTTTTAAATTAAAACAAGAATCATTTTTAAAAGAACATTTTAGTTCAAAAGAACAAAAAAATGTTCAATGAAGCTGTCAAGTTCTACTACATAGTTATTATTTGGATTGGGGTAGTTAGATGACATAGTAGATAGGCTGCTAGGCTTGCAGTCCAGAAAACTCATCTTCTTGAGTTCAAGTCTGGCCTCAGACACTTACTAAGATAAAAAAATTGACAGTTAAATGACTTTTTTTATCTGTAAAATGAGTGGGAGAAAGGAATGGCAAACCATTTCAATATTTTTGCCAAGTAAACCCCAGATGGGGTCAGGAAGAATCAGGAAAAAATGAATGAACAAAAAAACTGTACACAGATTTTAAATTTAGGAGAGATAGAGTAGCATAGTGGATAGTGAAAAGGCCTTAGATCCAAGAAAACCTTGATTCAAGTCAAGTCTCTGGCACCTAGTTCCTATATTATCCTATATGTCATTTGCCTTCTCAAAGATCTGTGTAGTTTTCTGAGAAAGATTGCATACAGGTCTTTGTGAAGCAAAAAAGGACTGCCATAAACATTTTGGAAATATACTTAGTAGCAGTATTGCTGAGTCCAAGGGTATTTGGTTTTGTAACTTTTTCATTGTAGTTTTAATTTTCTCTTTAGGATGGCTGATCACTTCATCATTTCATAAATCTATTTATCCACCCATAACCCTAGAAAAATTTGGAATTTTCTACTCCTGTCATCTTTGGCAATCCAGTGTGTGTGAGGGGGATGTTAGAATTTTTTTTTATTTTGAATTTTCCTCTTTATTAGTGATTTGGAGCATTTTTCATATAGTTGTCAAAAACTTGCATTTCTTCATTTCAAAAATTTCTGGTAATGGAAGTTTTCAGAAGAAATCAAATATAAATAGTCATATGAAAAAATTCCCTAAATCACTATTAATTAGAGAAATTCAAATTAAAACAACTGTCTGATAGCACCTAACACTTTTAAGATTAGCTAACATGACGGAAAAGGAAAGTGACAAATGATAGAGGGGATGTGGAAAAATTGCTGATGGAGTTGTGGACTGGTCTAACCATTCTGGAGTATGATTTGGAACTATGCCCAAATGCCTATAAAAATGGGCATACACTATGACTCAGCAAACCATTTTAGGTCTGTATTCCAACGAGGTTAAATTAAAAGATAAAGGACCTATTTATACAAAACATATTTATAGTAGATCTTTTTTTGTGACAGAAAATATTGGAAATTGAGGGGATACCCATCAATTGGGGAATGGCTAAAAAGTTGTGATATATGATTGTGATGGAATACTATTTTATTATTATAAAATGTGTAACAGGATGTTTCAGAAAAACCTGGAAAGAAATATATGAACTGATATAAAATTAAGTGAGCAAAGTCAGAACACTATTATAGAAAACTAGAGTATTATAATTATGATTAACTGTGAAAAACTGTCACTGTAATCAATACAAGGATTCAAGACAATTCCCAAGGACCCATGATAAAAAATGTACATTGAGTGCACATTAAAATATTTTTTTCACCTCATTTGTTTTTCTTGCTTTTTTTCCAATATAGCTAATATAGAAATGTTTTACATTAATTCAGATCTATAATTGATAGCATGTTTCTTGGCTTCCCAATGGGTTGAGGAGGAGTGGGAAGGAGAAAAAATTTAAAACTCAAAAAATTTTTAATGAAAGTCAAAAATAAACTAATGAATGAAAATAGAAAATGTATTCATGTGATTTCACTATTTATTTAATGGAGATTGGCTCATGCATTCATATCAAGTTCCTTTATAACTTAAATATGACTTTGATCAGAGAAAACTGTTACCAATTTTTTTTAAATTTACATAATGAAAATTATTTATTTTATCTTGTATGATTGCTTCTATCCTCTCCTTAACTACTAATTGTTGCCCTAGCTAGAGTTGTGGAACATTATCTTTTTCCTTTTTCTAATTTGTTTAAGACACGATATTTAGGTCATATATCTAATTGAAATTATTTTAATATAAGATGTATGATGCTAGTCTAATATTGATTGTTTTCTAAGAAGTTTTTCTCAGATAGGAAGTCCTTAAGTTCAATACTTAATGTCCTTGCCTAGAGGCAGCTAAGTGATATGGTGAATAGAATAATGAACCTTTAGTAAGAAAGATCTGAGTTCAAATTTGATCCCAACCATTTACTGTCTCTGTGAATTGTCACTTAACCTCTATCCTCTTATTTCCTCAACCATAAAATAGAGGTGATACTAGCTCCTTCTTCCCAAGTTTGTTGTGAGGATGAAATGAGATACAATTTGTAAGGCACTAAGCCTAGAGTAGGTGCTAAATAAATGCTTCTTTCCTTTCTTTACTTCCTTTTTGAATTAATCTAGTACAGTCCTACTATTTCCAATTGATTCTGGTTTTTGGTTTCCAAATTTGTTGCACTGATCCACTTTTGTATTTTTATAGTTTTGTTGGTTACTACTTTGTAGTATAGTTTAACATCTGAAGTTTTTAGATCTCTTTAATGCATGCTTTTAAAATATTTTCCCCTTGAGATTCTTGGTTTGTCTTCTTCCAGATGATTTTTTTAAGATACTTTCTTAAAATTGCAGGCTTTAATTCTTAGCAGTAACCTAAAATAAAGTATTGAATAAAATGGTCTATTAGTTTTTAAAGGATGGAGTAGTTATAACTACAATCTAACATGACTTCACCAAGGACAGACTATGCCAAACATCTCTTTTGATAAGAGTTACTAGAATGGAAATTTATGGGGTTGTGTTGTGAGGAAGATTAGGTAGTAATTAAGAATTAAGGTTCATCTAGCAGGCTGGAGCTGGAGCATTCCATAATGGAATGAAGAAGGAGGAAGTAGTGCCTTGTGCCCTGAGAGAGAGAGAGAGAGAGACTCCATTAGCGGTGGGCAAACTGTTGCCAGTCCAGGGAAATCTCAGACCCTGCTTCCTGATTTCCTTGGGATCCTGAGTGGAGGTGGATTTCCAGCAAGGGGAGAAGACCTACAGAGCAGAACCAAGCAGAGGAGGAGTTTGAGACCTGGTGGACAGCACCTCAAGTTCACTCACTCTTCTTGGTATCTTGGACCACCTAGGATTTTGGCATCCAGTGAGCATCTTTGGAAAACTGTGAGAACCCTCAAAGCCACCCCTCTGATCCATAGCTGTGCTGTTCAAGGCTGGCTGGCACCAGGCTTGAATCAGCTCCCAGAGACTGTATGCTTCTTGGGCCCTGCCTGTTAGATCACTTAGATTAGAGTAGAATAAGTCCTTCCCTTGCCCTGTGGTTTTATCCTTTAGGTTTTAAGTATGGAAATCCCTTTCCCGACTTTATTTTAGTTGTACATTATTAAAACCTGTTAAAACCTTTTACCTTGCCTGTTGGATTCAAAGCCTCTGGCCCAGGGGTGACAGTTCATCAACAGCCATTTTGTCAGTTAGCAGCAGCATAGCTGACCTCTGGTCTCCCTAACCTGGTCTGGGCTCTCCTACAACCCAGTGTGTAAGCCCACAATCATTTAGATTTATTACAACATCCCTGGTGTTATAATATTTGGTTATAATAAATGGTGTTATCATTTCTACAGTTGTTATTTTAGGAAAATATTTGACAAAGTTGTTTTTTTTTAATTTCTTTTGCCATGCTGGTGACTTTGCAGCAATGTGATCTTACAATTATTTGGATTAAGAATTGGTTAGTAATAAAAATATAAAAACCAACAGTTACAGAGATGGAAGTCAATCTGATATGCAACAATTTTTCCATCTGATCCCATTGTGTTCAATATTTCAATCAATGGTTGATATATTCTATTGAGCTAACTTATGCCATCTTTTTCAACTGGGGAAACATTAAGCAGCATTGGGGAAACAAAGGCATTTCTAGTAATGCTATTATAAATAGAATAATAACAAAATGACTATTTGTGTCTTATATCTTATCAAAGGCCAAGTTTCCAACAGGAGAACCCAAGAATTTCCACATGTATATTAGACTCAAAGTTGAAAAGATTGACCAAAAAAAAACCCTCAGACTTTTCTAGTCTCAACTAATATCATTTGATGTAGGAATAGTCTTTAAAGAATAGAATCATACTTACGTGAACTGATACAAAGTGAAGTAAGCAGAATTAGGAAAATATACACAGTAGCAGCAATAATGTATGATGACCAACTATGAATGACTTAACTATTCTCAGCAATACAATGATTCAAGATAATTCCAAAGAACTCATGACATTAAATGCTGTCTTCCTCCAGAAAAAGAACTGAAGAAATATGAAGGCAAATCAAAGCATGCTGTTTTTAATGTCAATGTTTTATATATAAATATGTATGTGTATATATGAATGAATTCCTCAAAACATGACCAATATGGAAATGTTTGATGATTGCATTTTTATAACTTAAATCAAATTGCTTGCCATCTCAGGGATGGGGGAAGGGAGGCAGGGAGAGAAGGAGGGAGAGAATTTGGGGCTCAACATTTCAGAAAATGTATATAAAAAACTTTTTACACATAATTATGAGAAATAAAATTATCTAGAAAAGGATAGAATCATAGATGTGGAGTTAGAAGACATCTTATAGGATCATCATGACTGCCCCACTTTTATTTTACAGATCAGGAAACTGAGGACTAGAGAGCTTATGTGGCCTGTCCAAAGTCACACATGCTATAAGTTGCAGGTCAGAATTAGAATCCATGGCCCTGAAACCAGTGCTCTTTCCATTGTACTAATTATATACATAAATATTTCTCATTGGTTAAATTTGCATATGCTGAGCTTAAAAATGAAATACTTGTCATGGGTATAAATCTATTACTTTGAATATCATATTCAGACATTTGGTGACTAAAATTTTGTTAATTTTAGATACTATTACTGTCTTGAGTAGAGTATTTTTTTCAAAGAATATGGCCTAAAAAAGGGCTTTCAAAATGAAAATGGTTCAAGTAAAGAAAACTAAGGAGACTAGTATTACAAATGCTTCTTGGAGAGAGTTTTCTTGAAAATGCTATTTGCAACATGATTGATAACTTATCATTTTATTTCTGGTTTCTGTGACTGGAATTCTGAGTCTGGAGTCAAAAAGAACTGAATTCAAATTCAGTTTTATTTATAAATTATGTCATCCTGAGAAATTCATTTAACTTCTATTTGACTCAGTTTCTGCAACTGTAAAATGAGAATAATAGTAATACCTCACTGGGTTCTTGTGGGGATCAGTGAGATAATATTTGTAAAATAGAAGCATTTAATACAGTACCTGCTGCAAAGAAAGTGCCACATAAATGTGTACTCCCTTCTTTTCACTTCCTCTTTGAAATTTCCACTCTGGGCTTGAATTCATTTAAATCCTCTCAAATTCCTCCCACTGCTACTTCATCTATGAGAAGGACAAGGGTTCTAGAGCAGTCCAAACTCCCTCCCATTTCTCTCCTCAGGACTGCATTGGAATATAAGAAAAATTCATGAGCAGGTTTTCCCTTGTTTCTTTTTCACTTACTGTACTCTTTGGAAGTTGTTGCATTGGTTAAAACTGAAGACCCCGATACTATTGTTAAGTTTACTTCAGGGAAATTCAGACACCTTATATCTCACCAGTGAAAAAAGGTTAACAGGAGAAAGAAGTGGGGAAGTTGGCTTCAAGGTAGGCAAGGAGAAATAAGGGTTGAGACTTATTTCTGTTCCTCTAGCCAGCCCGTGTCAAGCAACTGGATGTAATTTTCAGGAAGATGGCAAAGTGGAAGTCAGGAAGACTCTTCTTCCTGAATTCAAACCTGACCTCAGACACTGAGCTACGTGATCTGGGACAAGTTACTTAATCTTGTTTTCCTCAGTTTCCTCAGCTGTAAATGAGCTGGAGAAGGAAATAGCGAATCACTCCAGTATCTATGACAAGAAAACCCATAATGGGATCAAGTAGAGTCAAACATGACTAAAAATGACTGAATAAAAAAAAATAATAACTCTGTCCACTCTGGCATCATATCAAAACAAATATAATGGACATATTTTGATTTATGCAAAAAAAATCCCCTAATGGCCAAAGAATGTTTCATCTATTCTTTCAACAAGCATATAGTGAGTGTATGACAGGCATAGCACTAAAAGCTTAGATACAAATACAAAATGAAACAAACAAAAAAAACCTATAAGAAGAAAAAATATACCTGTCTTCAAGGAGTTTATATTCTACTGGAGAGTCGGGGGAGTGGAGACTAGTATTACACAGAAAATAAATAGCATTTATACTGTGCAATGGATTTTATATGCATTTGATCCTCACTGAAATGCTATGACATGGATATTATTATGATCTCAATTTTACAGGTGTGAAGACTGAGACTGAGAGAGATTCAGTGACTTTCCAAATAATATAGGTTAGAGAATGGCCCTAAGAAAAGAGATCTGACATCAAAAAACAGTCATAAATGTGCTTCAGACAAGGACTTTTTATAGCATTTAAATATTTCCTCCAAATGTATAATGTTAATAATTATCCCCATAATAATGAGAGGAGCAGCTAGGTGGTATGATGGATAGAATGTTCAGCCTGGAGTCAGGGGATTTCTGAACTTAAATACAGTCTCAGATCCTTAACAGCTTTGTGACTCTGGGTAAGTCACTTAACCCTGTTGGCCTCAATTTCCTCACCCATCAAATGACCTGGAGAAGGAAAGGCAAAACAATCCAATAACTTTGCCTTGAAAACTACAAATGGGGTCACAAAGAGTTGGACGTGACTGGAAAAGGCTGAGCAAAAAGTGAGAAGGAAAGAGAATGGAATGAATTTACTACTACTAAGTAGGAACTTATCCTACTAAGTGTACAATGCCAAGCACTTTAACTTCTTTTCAACTTCCCCATTACCTTATCTATCTGTTGGGGCTGCCACCAAATGGGAGTAAGTGGGTAGCCTCATTATAGTTCCTGTTTCACCTTTCTGCTCCCCTCTGTCCCTAAGGCTATGCTTTTATGTGAAAAGTTTGCTGGTTTCTGGCCTTCTCTACAAGTGTGGAGTGACTCTGGATAGGTTTGTTCCTGTTCTGTAGCATCCTTGCTTCTGGCAGAGTCACAGGTTTCTCCAACATCTGCTCGTCATTGCACATGTTATGCTGTCTGGGCTTCTCTCCTCTTACCCTAGTGACACTGTTTCTCCAACTTTCCTTTGTTTTAAGGCAATTTCATTTCTTTTTTATGTGTCTGGAGGGATCTGGAGAGTGGAACATTCTTTATTTCACAATATCATTTCTCAGCATGCAACTCTTTGACTATCTTAAAACATAATTGCTTGTCAGATAATAAAAAAAGAGGCCAGAAAAAGATCAGGCACCAGTCACATGTGGCTGGTCATTTCCTTCTACACACTTCTCTCTGGTTTTCCAGGAAAAAACCCCAAGCATTTTAGAAATATCGCATATGATCCCATTTGATCCTCACAGCAACATTGTGAGGGAAATGCTTTTATGTTGCCTATTTTACAATTTAAGAAACTGAGGCAGATAGAGTTTAAATTATTTTCCCATGGCTATACAACTGATACAGACATGAGATACATGGAAAAAGGGGTATCAACACCCTCATAAAAGATATCCATGACTTCAAGAGTAAAGCAAATCAGGGGGACAATTATAAAATTATATTGGTATTTTTGAAATATTAAAAGAAACAACAGAATTCTGGGAAAATGGTAGCATAGAGCAAAATTTCAGACCTCCATACCTTTCCACATTGAGATAAAAACAAAGAGCATCAAAGGGAAAGAAAAACAAATATAACAACAGATCAGAGCTAGGAGATCCTCCTGCTGGATTCAGCTCAAGAGGTACACCAAAAAAATAAAAGCCTGAATTCTTGAACTATTGGTTTTGAGGGTAAGGAAGAAGGAAGATCCCAGGACCCCTCTGCCAGAGGCTATGCTGAGTCTCCAGTGGCTCCTGGAATCTCTGGGTGGACAAGCACACTAGTCCAGAGAGAGGGTCTTGCTGGCACAGCTGTGCTGGACTCAGGGTGCTGAGCACAGACAGCAGGGAGGCAGCTAGAGGAGAAACACAGAGAGGACAACCTAGACACAATGAAAATGGTCCATCTTGCCCCCTCTCACTTCTCTCAAGGTTTAGGTCTCAAGGTACATCAAGGACTACCGATCAACCCAGCCTTGGCTTAATTGCATAAATAGGGCAGATAATAGATTTTCACAGGGCAGGGAAAGCTACAATGCCCAACCAACATAGACTGCAGAGAAAGTAGCTACAAAACTCTGTTGCCAGTTGGGGAATATCTTACATCAGAGCTTATTAAAACCATTTGCTTGGATAAGTAAAGGGAGTTCCAGTAACATGGCTGCTTAGACAGAGCAAACCTTAAAATCTCCACACCCTTACACATCGAGATAGAAAACAATGTGCTTTGAGAAGAAAGAGGACCAAATCTAACGGGACAGAGCAGGGGGAGCCCTACTGAAGCACAACTAAAGAGGTACAACAAGAAAAAGGCTTCAATACGTGAACTATCTGGACTGAGGGCACAGAAGGGGAATCCCAGGATCCTAGGATGCCTCCCCCACGTGCTGTGCTGAGTCTCCAGCTGCCCAGGAAATCTCAGGGCCTGTGGGTGCACTGGTCAGGAGAGAGGACCTTGCTGACATAGGACTCAGGGAGTTAAACACTGGCACTAGAGAGGTGACTGGAGGAGAAAACCAGAGAAATACAACAAAAACACCCAGAAGATGGTGGCTTACAGAGAGCCAAACCCCAGAGCCCAGACAACTTGGCTTCCTCATACAAATAGAGAACTTGGGGTTTCAAGAGGAAAGAAATCCAGATCAAATGCAGCAGATAGCACAGGGGGAACCCCACTGCTAGAGAGCTCAGTTCAGCAAAAAAACACTCCTTCTTGTCACCCCACCATTTTTGTTTGTTTGTTTGTTTGTTTGTTTGTTTGTTTTTCCCTCCCCTCCAGGTTTTGAGGTTTTAGCCTCAGGGCTGATTAATCCAATCAATACAGGATTAATCCCAACAATTGGACAGAGGAGAAGTCTTCCAAGGGTAGAGAAAGTAACTACAAACTTTTGCCCCTGGGGGGAAGATCTTTCATCAAAGATCATTAAATATATCTGCTCAAACTAGTAGAACAAGGAAGGGAAAAAACATGAGTAAGCAACAGAAAAAGAGAAAAGAAATGACAATTGACAGCTTCTTTCAAGGAAGTGAAAAGGGAGAAAATGAAACAGAAAAAGAAGAAGAGGAAGTAGTTCCAGGGAACTGGACACAGGCTTTGGAAGATCTCAAAATACAATTAACTCAAGAATTTAAATTAAGTCAAGAACTTCAGGAACTCAAAATACAATCAAGAGAGGCTGAAGACAATTTGAAAAAGGAAATACATGAGCTAAAACAAGAAAATCAAGTCTTAAAAGCCAGAATTGACCAGCTTGAAAATGAAGCAAAGAAGGCAAAAGATGATCTACAAAGCAAATCCGACAAGAAAGAGAAGGATGACCAAAAAGCAAGGGATGAAATTCAGTCTTTAAAAAACAGAACT